>NW_027362763.1:29368451-29532392 GCF_046119375.1 Phyllobates terribilis
GCAGTCAGCTGCCTTACCCATCAGTGGGGGGGGGGGGGAGGCTCCTGCTGCAGTCAGCTGCCTTACCCATCAGGTGGGGGGGGGGCTCCTGCTGCAGTCAGCTGCCTTACCCATCAGTGGGGGGGGGGCTCCTGCTGCAGTCAGCTGCCTTACCCATCAGTGGGGGGGGCTCCTGCTGCAGTCAGCTGCCTTACCCATCAGTGGGGGGGGCTCCTGCTGCAGTCAGCTGCCTTACCCATCAGTGCGGGGAGGCTCCTGCTGCAGTCAGCTGCCTTACCCATCAGTGGGGGGGGGCTCCTGCTGCAGTCAGCTGCCTTACCCATCAGTGGAGGGGGCTCCTGCTGCAGTCAGCTGCCTTGCCCATCAGTGGGGGGGGCTCCTGCTGCAGTCAGCTGCCTTACCCATCAGTGGGGGAGGCTCCTGCTGCAGTCAGCTGCCTTACCCATCAGTGGGGGGGGGCTCCTGCTGCAGTCAGCTGCCTTACCCATCAGTGGGGGGGGGCTCCTGCTGCAGTCAGCTGCCTTACCCATCAGTGGAGGGGGCTCCTGCTGCAGTCAGCTGCCTTACCCATCAGTGGGAGGGGGAGGCTCCTGCTGCAGTCAGCTGCCTTACCCATCAGTGGGGGGAGGCTCCTGCTGCAGTCAGCTGCCTTACCCATCAGTGGGGGGGAGGCTCCTGCTGCAGTCAGCTGCCTTACCCATCAGTGGGGGGGGGCTCCTGCTGCAGTCAGCTGCCTTACCCATCAGTGGGGGGGCTCCTGCTGCAGTCAGCTGCCTTACCCATCAGTGGGGGGGGGGGGGCTCCTGCTGCAGTCAGCTGCCTTACCCATCATTGGGGGGGGCTCCTGCTGCAGTCAGCTGCCTTACCCATCAGTGGGGGGAGGGCTCCTGCTGCAGTCAGCTGCCTTACCCATCAGTGGGGGGGGGCTCCTGCTGCAGTCAGCTGCCTTACCCATCAGTGGGGGGGGGGCCCCTGCTGCAGTCAGCTGCCTTACCCATCAGTGGGGGGGGAGGCTCCTGCTGCAGTCAGCTGCCTTACCCATCAGTGGGGGGGGGGCTCCTGCTGCAGTCAGCTGCCTTACCCATCAGTGGGGGGGGGGGCTCCTGCTGCAGTCAGCTGCCTTACCCATCAGTGGGGGGAGGCTCCTGCTGCAGTTAGCTGCCTTACCCATCAGTGGGGGGGGGGGCTCCTGCTGCAGTCAGCTGCCTTACCCATCAGTGGGGGGGGGGGGCTCCTGCTGCAGTCAGCTGCCTTACCCATCAGTGGGGGGAGGCTCCTGCTGCAGTCAGCTGCCTTACCCATCAGTGGGGGGGGGCACCTGCTGCAGTCAGCTGCCTTACCCATCAGTGGGGGGAGTCTCCTGCTGCAGTCAGCTGCCTTACCCATCAGTGGGGGGAGGCTCCTGCTGCAGTCAGCTGCCTTACCCATCAGTGGGGGGAGTCTCCTGCTGCAGTCAGCTGCCTTACCCATCAGTGGGGGGGGGAGGCTCCTGCTGCAGTCAGCTGCCTTACCCATCATTGGGGGGGGGCTCCTGCTGCAGTCAGCTGCCTTACCCATCAGTGGGGGGGGGGCTCCTGCTGCAGTCAGCTGCCTTACCCATCAGTGGGGGGGGGCTCCTGCTGCAGTCAGCTGCCTTACCCATCAGTGGGGGGGCTTCTGCTGCAGTCAGCTGCCTTACCCATCAGTGGGGGGGGGCTCCTGCTGCAGTCAGCTGCCTTACCCATCAGTGGGGGGGGGGCTCCTGCTGCAGTCAGCTGCCTTACCCATCAGTGGGGGGGGGGCTCCTGCTGCAGTCAGCTGCCTTACCCATCAGTGTGGGGGGCTCCTGCTGCAGTCAGCTGCCTTACCCATCAGTGGGGGGGGGGGGCTCGTGCTGCAGTCAGCTGCCTTACCCATCAGTGGGGGGGGCTTCTGCTGCAGTCAGCTGCCTTACCCATCAGTGGGGGGAGGCTCCTGCTGCAGTCAGCTGCCTTACCCATCAGTGGGGGGGGGCTCCTGCTGCAGTCAGCTGCCTTACCCATCAGTGGGGGGGGGCTCCTGCTGCAGTCAGCTGCCTTACCCATCAGTGGGGGGGGGGCTCCTGCTGCAGTCAGCTGCCTTACCCATCAGTGGGGGGGGGCTCCTGCTGCAGTCAGCTGCCTTACCCATCAGTGGGGGGGGGGCTCCTGCTGCAGTCAGCTGCCTTACCCATCAGTGGGGGGAGGCTCCTGCTGCAGTCAGCTGCCTTACCCATCAGTGGGGGGGGGCTCCTGCTGCAGTCATCTGCCTTACCCATCAGTGGGGGGGGGGGGCTCCTGCTGCAGTCAGCTGCCTTACCCATCAGTGGGGGGGGGGGCTCCTGCTGCAGTCAGCTGCCTTACCCATCAGTGGGGGGAGGCTCCTGCTGCAGTCAGCTGCCTTACCCATCAGTGGGGGGGGGCTCCTGCTGCAGTCAGCTGCCTTACCCATCAGTGGGGGGGGCTCCTGCTGCAGTCAGCTGCCTTACCCATCAGTGGGGGAGGGCTCCTGCTGCAGTCAGCTGCCTTACCCATCAGTGGGGGGAGGCTCCTGCTGCAGTCAGCTGCCTTACCCATCAGTGGGGGGGGGCTCCTGCTGCAGTCAGCTGCCTTACACATCAGTGGGGGGGGGCTCCTGCTGCAGTCAGCTGCCTTACCCATCAGTGGGGGGGGGCTCCTGCTGCAGTCAGCTGCCTTACCCATCAGTGGGGGGGGGCTCCTGCTGCAGTCAGCTGCCTTACCCATCAGTGGGGGGGGGCTCCTGCTGCAGTCAGCTGCCTTACCCATCAGTGGGGGGGGGGCTCCTGCTGCAGTCAGCTGCCTTACCCATCAGTGGGGGGAGGCTCCTGCTGCAGTCAGCTGCCTTACCCATCAGTGGGGGGGGGCTCCTGCTGCAGTCATCTGCCTTACCCATCAGTGGGGGGGGGGGCTCCTGCTGCAGTCAGCTGCCTTACCCATCAGTGGGGGGGGGGCTCCTGCAGTCAGCTGCCTTACCCATCAGTGGGGGGGGGGCTCCTGCTGCAGTCACCTGCCTTACCCATCAGTGGGGGGAGGCTCCTGCTGCAGTCAGCTGCCTTACCCATCAGTGGGGGGGCTCCTGCTGCAGTCAGCTGCCTTACCCATCAGTGGGGGGAGGCTCCTGCTGCAGTCAGCTGCCTTACCCATCAGTGGGGGGGGGGGGGCTCCTGCTGCAGTCAGCTGCCTTACCCATCAGTGGGGGGGGCTCCTGCTGCAGTCAGCTGCCTTACCCATCAGTGGGGGGGGCTCCTGCTGCAGTCAGCTGCCTTACCCATCAGTGGGGGGGGCTCCTGCTGCAGTCAGCTGCCTTACCCATCAGTGGGGGGGGGCTCCTGCTGCAGTCAGCTGCCTTACCCATCAGTGGGGGGAGGCTCCTGCTGCAGTCAGCTGCCTTACCCATCAGTGGGGGGAGGCTCCTGCTGCAGTCAGCTGCCTTACCCATCAGTGGGGGGGAGGCTCCTGCTGCAGTCAGCTGCCTTACCCATCAGTGGGGGGGGAGGCTCCTGCTGCAGTCAGCTGCCTTACCCATCAGTGGGGGGGGCTCCTGCTGTAGTCAGCTGCCTTACCCATCAGTGGGGGGGGCTCCTGCTGCAGTCAGCTGCCTTACCCATCAGTGGGGGGGGCTCCTGCTGCAGTCAGCGAGGCAGGACAGTAAGGAGGGAGAATGCTCTTCTTGTCAGTCTTATAGATCCGTGATGTAAGGAGAACGTTTTACAATGTCACCTTCTCTCTTTAAGGAGCCGTTTAACCTCGTATTACCCAGGAGCATTTCTTCTGGATATACTTTGTGTGAGGGGGTTATCTATATATTCCACTTCTTTCTGAGCTAGTGGGTAGAGACTGGCCGCTGTGATATCTCTCATACACACACAGACATGAGGAATTCCTGCCCTCCCGTCTCAATGTAGCACATAAAAGCAGCAGTAGCATGGATGATCTTTTACGGCAGCACCAAGCAGTGTACCTGCAAATACAGCTCTGGGTGAGATAAAACACTTACTAGAAGGCTTCAGCAGCATGAAGGCCATAATACAGCAATACCAAGCAGTGTAGCTGTGAATCCAGCACTGGGGTGAGATTAAAACACTTACTAGAGCACAGCAACATGAATGACATGATACAGCAATACTAAGCAGTGTAGCTGCAAATTCAGCTCTGAGATGAGCTAACAGAGCAAAATCGAAAACATTATACAGTAATACGGAGCAGAGTAGTTGTGAATCCAGCACTGGGGTGAGATAAAACACTTACTAGAAGACAGCAACATGAAGGACATTATGTAGCAATACTAAGCAGAGTAGCTGTGAATCCAACACTGGGGTGAGATAAAACACTAGAAAACAGCAGCATGAAAGACATTATACTGCAGTACTGAGCAGAGTAGTTGTGAATCCAGCACTGAGATAAGATAAAACACTTACTAGAAGTTAACAGCATGGGTGTAACATACCTGGCGGCGTCCTTGCATAGTGGTCCATCTCCCACTGTGCAAGAGCGCGCACTTCATCTCCAGTCCAGAATGTCTCTTTGGCTTCCCTCCATGCTGTCTGTTTGTGTCTGTTTCTGCTGCTTAAGGGCGGCGCCCGATCACTTCCTGCTTTTTGTACCTGCTGTGGGTCACACCCCTTGTGCGTCCTCAGCCTATTGCTGTCTGTCACCTGGTATTTAACCCAGCTGCTTCAATCAATCCCTGCCTGAGCATTGTGTTTCATTCAGTGTGTGCTTGCACTCTGAAGGTGCCAGGTCTCGTTCTGTGTTCTCTTGTCTGCCTCTCCTGGAGGCTGTATTTCCAGGCCTGTCTGAACACGCTCCTAGCCTGTTCCTCCCGCCTTCTAGGGGCCGATTACCTAGACCCGCTCCTGTATCTTGTCTGTCCTGTCTGAACACGCTCCTTGCCTGTTCGTCCCGCCTCTCTGGGGGCCGTATTCCCAGACCCGCTCCTGTATCCCGCTGCAGTGTCGGTCTCCTCCGTACACTCCGTTCCAGTCTGAACTCTCTCCTATCCTTTACCTGTTTTGCCTCTATGTCCGTTCCTTTCCTTTTTCTGCAGAGTCTGAACTCGTACCTAACTCCTGCTTGTTGTCTCTGTACTCCCGTTTGTGAGTTTGTGGTCCACTCGCTACTTCACTGCAAGTACCCTGTGGGTATCTGGCTCTGCCTTTCCCTTCCTGTCCCGTGTGAACAGAGCCCTGTCCCCCCTGCTCTGCCTTGCTCACCGCTCCGGCGGTTCTAGCCTGCTCTGCCTTGCTCACCGCTCCGGCGGTTCTAGCCTGCTCTGCCTTGCTCACCGCTCCGGCGGTTCTAGCCTGCTCTGCCTTGCTCACCGCTCCGGCAGCCTTGCTCCACTCTGACCCTTTTGCTCACTGCTCCGGCAGTCTCGCTCCGCTCTGACTCCTTTGCTCACTGCTCCGGCAGTCTCGCTCTGCTCTGACTCCCTTGCTCACTGCTCCGGCAGTCTCGCTCCGCTCTGACTCCTTTGCTCATTGCTCCGGCAGTCTCGCTCCGCTCTGACTCCTTTGCTCACTGCTCCGGCAGTCTCGCTCCGCTCTGACTCCTTTGCTCACTGCTCCGGCAGTCTCGCTCCGCTCTGACTCCTTTGCTCACTGCTCCGACAGTCTCGCTCCGCTCTGACTCCTTTGCTAACTGCCCCGGCAGTCTCGCTCTGCTCTGACCTCTTGCTCACTGCTCCAGGCGGCCTTGTCCTGCTCTACTCTTGCTCACCGCCCCAGGCGGCCTCGTCCTGCTCTACTCTTGCTCACCGCTCCAGGCGGTCTCGTCCTGCCCTGCTCTTGCTCACCGCTCCGGGCGGCCTCGTCCTGCCCTGCTCTCGCTCACCTCTCTGGGCGGCCTCACTCTGCTGTGTTTGTCCGCCACATCTGTGGTTCTGTTCCTGAGTCCCAGTGTGTACTGGGTCCTATCCCGCCTGTGTCCCTACCTGCTAGTGCCTCCCTGTCTGCACTCTAGCTGTGCTTGCCTGTACCCCCCTGCCTGCATACCCGCCTGCCTGCATACCAGTCGTGCCTGCCTATTCCCACCAGTCTGTGTGCCAGCCTAACCAGTCTGTTCCTGTGTTCCCCTGTGTGGGTCAACAGCCGTGTCCGGGGTCTGTCCTGGAGTAGCACCTGGTCCCTCTGCTCGGTTCCTCCTTGGTGCACTGGCGTCGTATGCCGTCGTGCGACCCTGGTCGGATCGGGTGAATACCTAGTTACGCCCCTCCAGGCATTCACTCTCCGGCACGGTCCAGTGGAATCACACGCACACGCCGCTCAGCCCGGGCGTGTGCATTACAGCGGGGAATGTTAAATAGCAATACTGAGCAGAGAAGCTGTGATTCTAACACTGGGACGAGATGAAACACTTACTAGAAGGAAACAGCTTGAAGGACATTACATAGCTGTACTGAGCAGAGTAGCTGTGAATCCAGCACGGGGGTGAGATGAAACGCTTACTAGAAGGAAACAGCATGGGGAATGTTAAATAGCAATACTGAGCAGAGAAGCTGTGAATCTAACACTGGGACGAGATGAAACGCTTACTAGAAGGAAACAGCATGAAGGACATTACATAGCCGTACTGAGCAGAGTAGCTGTGAATGCAGCACTGGGACGAGATGAAACACTTACCAGAAGGAAACAGCATGAAGGACATTACATAGCCGTACTGAGCAGAGTAGCTGTGAATGCAGCACTCGGATGAGATGAAACACTTGATCTGCTGATTTTGGACCTGTGGTGGTTCTGTAATTCCCTCTGTCGTGTCATACACAGGAGGCGGTGAGGCAGCGGTATTATCCAGTGGCCAGGAACGCTCGGACCCCTCATCATCGCCGTTTTCTCGGCGGACTGTGAGGCAGATCTTGGAGGTTTTGTGTGACGAGTCTGTAAGTGATGGGTGGAGGGGACGTGCGTTACCCCCCGCGCTGCGCCGTCATCACTCATTTACTTCTCCCAGGGATTCCTGATAGAGGATAAGCTGGTGCAGCTGCTGGCCCCGCTGGAACAGGACGAGCGCTCCCTCATACGGCTGGACTCCATATTTGGGGTACGTGCAGATGGATCTGTGTGGCCTTAAATAGTGGGCTAGTGGGTGCGTAGCCCCTACTCGTAATACAGGATCACAGTAGTGGTGGGCGCCCTGTGACTGACTCCAGGGTAGACCACCACGTTGTAGAAGGCTACGGGTGTGTATATATGGGGCTAGTGCAGTATCAGGCTGCTGGGCTTGTGCCCCCCCATTATGAGGCTAATCATGTCCCCCCCGTCATACAGGCGTTGCAAATAGAAGTGGAAGACGACGTCTACAAACTCGTGGACTTTTTCCTGAAGTACAAACATCAGCAAGAGCGTCCTCCACAGGTAAGAGAGGTCATTGCATGTGTTATATCTGGGGTGAGTGAATCTGCATCATGAAGTCAGGCGTCCCACATAAGGTTCCTGTTCGTCGGTAACACATGGCCGGTCACTGTCCAGCAATGATGGGATGGGTCTCCACACAATGGTGCAGATCCGACTCCTTCTCAGGAGTCAGGGGGGAGGAGCTTACGTCAGGCCGCTGATTGACACTCTATTTAGTGAATACAATCGCATAGACCTTATACATAATGCCCTATTGACCGGGGAAAAAGCGTTCCACACTGGGTCGGACGGGCCCACCCGTTGGGAGCCCAGAGAGTACACTGATCTGATCCTGACATTCACCTCTCTGCTCTATTTAAGGATGAAGCAGAAGGACCGCAGGGGTGGGATCAGACCCATCGCCACCCCCCTGACCTCATACACCCCAATGATGTCCTGCGAGCACTGAAGGCCTTCACGATGACGGTCCACCAGCACAGGTCCATCTCACCATTTCTACAGTTGTTCAGAGCTTTCCAGGCGTGTAGATCTCAGGGTGAAGTATCTATGGGTCGGCGATGCAAGGACCGCCGAGGGCAAATTCCAAAAACTCCCGCTGCTGCGCTCATGAGCGGCTTTGATGTTTCAACCTCCTAGAGCTTTACCCCGAGACGAGGCCGTTGTGACGTCTCTCCTATATTCATATAAATTAATTATCCTATAGGGAGAAACCTCATCAAAGATCGGCAGGGATGGAAGAGCGCGACAGCAGCGAGGACGCGGCTTATTGGAGCGCGGCCGCGCAGGTCATCCCACAATCTCAGCTCAAAGTCTGGGACGCCCTGGAAGCCGCCATGGAGAAATATTAGTACGTCTGGTACCTTGTATCCTACACAAAAAAATTCCGTTTCTACCTAGCGTCGTCTCTTGAGGCGATCGAGTCGTTTACTTTTAGCATAGGAGCGGTAGTGATGTCATCAATATACAGTGGTTTGCGAAAGTATTCACCTCCCTTGGCATTTTTCGTGTCTTACTACCTCACAACCTCGAATTTCACTGCTTTTTTGAGGGTTTGCATCAGTTCATGTACAGAACGTGCCGACAACTGTGAACATTTGTTTTTCTTTTTATTGTGAAGCAAACAACAAATAGGACAAAATAACTATTCACCCCTGTCAGGGAGTCCCCAACACACAGTCAGGATGACACCGGGGAGATCACACAATATTTCACCGTGCCGTCACGTTGTCCGTATTCCGTCCGGAGTCGCGAGCACGCTATCCAGACTACTCTCTACGTAGGTATCGGTAAGCGACCAGTGAGCGTATGGCACAACACCCTGGGTTCCACAGCCTGGAATCCGTGTTTAACCCCCTCCGTACGGTCACTGTCAGCTTCACGATAGCCCAATTATTAATACACTCTGCCACCACCGGCCGAGTTCGAAATATAATACAGGCCTGGTCAGGCGACTGCGTTTTGGTAGCTTATATGGCTTCGGGGAAGGGAACGACTACAGAACAAAAGAAACAGAACTTTTAAATTTTATATTTAATCCAAAAGGGAGGCAGTGTTTAGGAAAAATATATACAAGGATGTTACAAGGGAGACATTAAAATACATAGGCAGTTACATAAAATAAAACAGGATAAAAAGAAGACAACTTACTCTATACGATCGTGGAGACGATTCAATATAGGTGGAGGAGGGGCTGTCTGGTTGGAATATGCTGTTATTGAACAGGACCCATTGCTTATAATTCTTATTCCCCCCTGGCAATGAGTGCCTCTGTCTTTTCCATAGATTCTTTTATACCTAAGGGGAGGTCTGGCCACACGCCCCTTGTGGTGACATCATGTGGGCCGGTCTCCAGCCTGTACATTTTTATTAGAAACGCTAACTTCTGCGATAACTCATCGCCCGTTGATCGCAGAAGTTTGCAGACTACACCATTTTTTCCCTTATGATTTTATCTTTATTTTGATATCACACTTAGCATAGCTGCAGTCTGCCATTCTGGTGTTTTTGCGCTGCAGCTCCCTGATTTTGGTTACAGCCCTGGAAAACTACCTACACATTCCTGGGCTGATTTGGTCACTACCCATTTGGGTCTCGTTATTGTTGGACGTATGGAGCTCATAATATTTCATATCTAATATCGGAGCCGATCTGGCTATGGCTGGTGGCCAGGAATTGTTTATGAGTGTCTTTGAACTTAACGAACCTCCAAACTCTTTCCTCCAAACTCATTGCTTGGGAGAAGGTGTCAATCTATCTCTGATCTGTGTTAAGAGGAAATACATTTGCATTTTAGCTTGTGACACTTCATGTGTAAAGCCTTTTGGCTGTGGGGGATAATTTGCAGGAAGACACAGTATAATTGTCATCTCTGGACAAACACTACAGGAGAGGGCATGGGAGAAGGGCTAATATTCTGTCCCTGATATTAATATTTTCCTGACAACCCCCCTACAGTCAGTACTTTGTAGAGCCTCCTTTTGCGATAATTACAGCTGCAGTCTCTTTGGATAAGTCTCTATGAACTTTCCACATCTGACCACTGGGATTTTTGCCAATTCCTCCAGGCAAAACTGCTCCAGCTCCTTCAGGTTAGATGTTTCCTCTGGTGAACAGCGATCTTCACGTCTGACCACAGATTCTCCATTGAATTAAGATCTGGGCTGTGACTCGGCCGCTCCAGAACATTTACACGTTTCCCCTTACACTTCTCAAGTGTTGCTTTAGCAGTAGCTTTGGGTCATTGTCTTGTTGGAAGGTGAACTTCGATTCTAGTCTCAAATCACTGACAGACTGAAACAGGTTTTGCTCAAGAATATCCCTGTATTTTGCACCATCCATCTTCCCCTCGACTCGGTCCATTTTCCCTGTCCCTGCAGCTGAAAACATCCCCACAGCATGCTACTGCCACTACCATGTTTCACTGTGGGGATGGTGTTCTTGGGGTGATGAGCTGTGTTTGGCGCCATACAGCGTTTACCTTGGTGACTAAAAAGTTGAATTTTGGTCTCATCGGATCACAGCACCTTCCTCCATACGCTCGGGGAATCGCCCATTTGTCTTTTGGCAAACTCAAAACAATCCTTACAATATTTGTGTGCAAGTAAAGGCTTTTTTCTGCCCACTCTTCTATAAAGGCCACCTCTATGGAGTGTACGGCTTTTTGTGGTTGTATGGACAGATACTCCAGTCTCTGCTTGGGAACTCTGCAGCTTCTTCATGGTTACCTTTGGTCTGTGTGCTGCCTCTCTGATTAATGCCCTCCTTGCCCGGGCTGAGAGTTTAGGATGGGCACCCTCTCTTGGCAGGTTTGTTGTGGTACCATGTTCTTTCCATTTGATGATAATGGATTTGATGGTACTCTGGCGGATCATCAGAGATTGGGATATTTTTTTAGAACAAAACCCTGACTTGTACTTCTCAACAACTTTGTCCCTGACTTGTTTGGAGATCTCCTTGGTCTTCATGGTGTTGTTTGGAGATCTCCTTGGTCTTTCATGGTGGTGTCGGTAGATCTCCTTGGTCTTCATGGTGGTGTTTGGAGCGCTCCTTGGTCTTTCATGTTGGTGTTTGGAGATCTCCTTGGTCTTTCATGGTGGTGTTTGGAGATCTCCTTGGTCTTTCATGGTGGTGTTTGGAGATCTCCTTGGTCTTTCATGGTAGTGTTTGGAGATCTCCTTGGTCTTTCATGGTGATGTCTGGAGATCTCCTTGGTCTTCATTTTGTTGTTTGGAAATCTCCTTGGTCTTTCATGGTGGTGTCTGGAGATCTCCTTGGTCTTCATGGTGTTGTTTGGAGATCTCTTTGGTCTTCATGGTTGTGTTTGGAGATCTCCTTGGTCTTCATGGTGTTGTTTGGAGGTCTCTTTTGGTCTTCATGGTGGTGTTTGGAGATCTCCTTGGTCTTTCATGGTGGTGTCTGGAGATCTCCTTGGTCTTCATGTTGTTGTTTGGAAATCTCTTTGGTCTTCATGGTGTTGTTTGGAGATCTCCTTGGTCTTTCATGGTGGTGTCGGTAGATCTCCTTGGTCTTCATGGTGGTGTTTGGAAATCTCCTTGGTCTTTCATTGTGGTGTTTGGAGCGCTCCTTGGTCTTTCATGGTGGTGTTTGGAGATCTCCTTGGTCTTTCATGGTGGTGTTTGGAGATCTCCTTGGTCTTTCATGGTGGTGTTTGGAGATCTCTTTTGGTCTTCATGGTGGTGTTTGGAGATCTCCTTGGTCTTTCATGGTGGTGTTTGGAGATCTCCTTGGTCTTTCATGGTGTTGTTTGGAGATCTCTTTTGGTCTTCATGGTGGTGTTTGGAGATCTCCTTGGTCTTTCATGGTGGTGTCTGGAGATCTCCTTGGTCTTCATGTTGTTGTTTGGAAATCTCCTTGGTCTTCATGGTGTTGTTTGGAGATCTCCTTGGTCTTCATGGTGTTGTTTGGAGATCTCTTTTGGTCTTCATGGTGGTGTTTGGAGATCTCCTTGGTCTTTCATGGTGGTGTTTGGAGATCTCCTTGGTCTTTCATGGTGTTGTTTGGAGATCTCTTTTGGTCTTCATGGTGGTGTTTAGAGATCTCCTTGGTCTTTCATGGTGGTGTCTGGAGATCTCCTTGGTCTTCATGTTGTTGTTTGGAGATCTCCTTGGTCTTCATGGTGTTGTTTGGAGATCTCCTTGGTCTTCATGGTGTTGTCTGGAGATCTCCTGGGTCTTCATGGTGTTGTTTGGAGATCTCTTTGGTCTTCATGGTGGTGTTTGGAGATCTCCTTGGTCTTCATGGTGTTGTCTGGAGATCTCATTGGTCTTCATGGTGTTGTTTGGAGATCCCCTTGGTCTTCATGGTGGTGTCTGGAGATCTCTTTGGGCTTCATGGTGGTGTTTGGAGATCTCCTTGGTCTTCATGGTGTTGGTTGGAGATCTCCTTGGTCTTCATGGTGTTGTTTGGAGATCTCCTTGTTCTTCATGGTGGTGTTTGGAAATCTCCTTGGTCTTCATGGTGTTGTTTGGAGATCTCTTTGGTCTTCATGGTGTTGTTTGGAGATCTCTTTGGTCTTCATGGTGTTGTTTGGAGATCTCTTTGGTCTTCATGGTGGTGTTTGGAGATCTCCTTGGTCTTCATGGTGGTGTTTGGAGATCTCCTTGGTCTTCATGGTGGTGTTTGGAGATCTCCTTGGTCTTCATAGTGTTGTTTGGAGATCTCCTTGGTCTTCATGGTGTTGTTTGGAGATCTCCTTGGTCTTCATGGTGGTGTTTGGAGATCTCCTTGGTCTTCATGGTGGTGTTTGGAGATCTCCTTGGTCTTCATGGTGGTGTTTGGAGATCTCCTTGGTCTTCATGGTGTTGTTTGGAGATCTCCTTGGTCTTCATGGTGGTGTTTGGAGATCTCCTTGGTCTTCGTGGTGGTGTTTGGAGATCTCCTTGGTCTTCGTGGTGGTGTTTGGAGATCTCCTTGGTCTTCATGGTGTTGTTTGGAGATCTCCTTGGTCTTCATGGTGGTGTTTGGAGATCTCCTTGGTCTTCATGGTGGTGTTTGGAGATCTCCTTGGTCTTCATGGTGTTGCTTGGTTAGTGATGCCTCTTTTTAATGGTGTTGCAGCCTCTGTGGCCTTTCAGTAAATGTAAAGTGTATATACTGACATGTGACATTAGACTGCACACAGGTGGACGTCCTGTCACTAAGCATGGGACTTATGGAGGGAATTGCTTGTACCAGAAATGTTTAGGGACTTTATAGCTAAAGGGGTGAATACATATGCACAAGACAATTTTAGTTATTTGATCCCATAAATGTAATTTATGCCTATTTATTTCTCACTTCACCAACGTATTTAGCGCTGATGCATCAGACACAAATCGGATTCCAAAAATATTCTAAACACAGGTTGTAATGTAACAGAATAGGTAAAAAGCCAAAGGGGGGTGAATACTATCACAAGCCACTGTATCAGGCTCTGCTGTACGACATTGCGAGAGGTGATGTGTGGACGCCAGTTCCTATGTATTAAAGTTAAATGCAACAGAGGACAGAACATTTATAAAATCTGAATGCAGCTTTGGATGTGACTGCAGTCACTCAGTGTCATATGGAGATGTTACACAGAGCTGAGAATTGGGTATTTTGCGTTTTTATAAGTCATCTTATCCTCTGTGTGTTTCAGCGATGTCCTGACCAGTCGATCACAACTGATTACCGAAACGTCATCTCTGCGACAGCAGAACACAGAACTGAGGATGTTGTTACATCAGTACCTCAACGCCAAGGTAATCTGCTCCAGTCGGGCTCCTGGGTATCCGGACCGCACTCTCAAGCGTGGAGTTCAGTGATGCGATGGTTTTACATAACATAAGTCAGTGCAAAAAGATTAAAAAAAAAAGGAAAAGCAGGGAACACAACAATTTTCCTCCCTCTCTTTTTTTTTTTTTAATCTCGACATCTGACACATGAAATTCAACCTTTGGTGTCTGTATCTGGGAGTACGGCGATGACCACAGCATGGTCCATGTAAATTTCTCAACAGCACTTTTAACAAGCCCTATAATGGATCTCTCAGTTTGAGCCCAGTCCATAAAGCAACACATGTAGCCTGTAAAGAGGCTCGCAGGATGTAAGCCAATACATGTGAACAATAATACTAGATGATTAACAATTATTCATAAAGGGACCCATCTCGCTAGGAGAAATCAGGAGAACCTGTTTTAGGCACCGCCATGGGTACTACCTTTATGCCTCTTTTTTGTGAATGCTTAGATCTTGTGTCTCATACATTATTATTTTGTTTTTAGATCAATTCTGAACTGGAGATTGCTCCCACGCAAACCATACAGGTAGACGTTGCCCACGTCTGACACTGTCATGTAGAAGAGGGTCGATTCACTGCTGAAAACAAGAGGTTTATACTGAAGATGATATTCCTTATCAGTAATAAAATAGGTGACAGAACAATGTGTTGTGTGATGTGTAACGTTCACCGTGGGTGTGAGACGTGTAACGTTCACCGTGGCTGTGAGACGTGTAACGTTCACCGTGGGTGTGAGACGTGTAACGTTCACTGTGGGTGTGAGACGTGTAACGTTCACCGTGGGTGTGAGACGTGTAACGTTCACCGTGGGTGTGAGACGTGTAACGTTCACCGTGGGTGTGAGACGTGTAACGTTCACCGTGGGTGTGAGACGTGTAACGTTCACCGTGGGTGTGAGACGTGTAACGTTCACCGTGGGTGTGAGACATAAACCCTTCGCTCTCTGATATCAGGATGTTTTCCGGAGTTAGGGTGGGCCATTTGCCTCTCACATGAATGAAGCACATGACACGGGCCGTATCTGATTTTCAGACAAGTTCTTTATTCCAGTGAGTTAAAAAACACAGACTAGTAAAATAGTCACATGATGAAGAAACCGTCCCCTACAAATATCAGCCCGCTGTGCACCTCACGTGATCCTCGGCCGTTCACAGGAGCCACCTACATTTTTAAGGCTTACGTAAGTAATTCATTGCGGCTCCATGTTCAATCCCCAAACATAATAGTCCCTAGGATAGGTACAACAACTCCCAGCCTCATGTGTGATACTAATTACTGAGCTGTGTATCTCAGCCTATCATGTGATACCGTCTGTTGAGCCATGTATCTAATCCTGTCAAGTGTGATACTAATTACTGAGTCGTGTATTGAATCCTATGATGTGTGATACTGTCTGCTGAGCTGTGTATCTAATCCTCTCTTGTGACACTGTCTCAACGATCCACATCACCCCCCGAGGCGGTACAGAATGTCACTGTGCTGCTGTATCTAAGCTGTGGCCCCCTTCATCTACCAGGGTTTAGGTATCTCTGGTTGAGCGCCCCGGGCATCGTATAGACGGACAGCGCCACAAACAGCAGCACCACGAGCGCCAGGAGCATGCCCAGCAGGTGCCACCGGTAATGTCTCCACAGCAGCACGGCGGCGATACGCAGGGGGCGCAGCAGCCACATCAGACTGGTATTGGGGCGACTGGAGCCGCACATTCACCATTTTATTGTAACAAACACAAAAAAAAAAAAACAAATAAAACAAGAAGAAGAAAAACAAAACAAACAAATAAAACAAGAAGAAGAAAAACAAAACAAATTACAATTCACTCAGCGAAAACTATAAATCAAATTCTTTACAAAGTTCACAACTCAAATTAGTGCAAAGCAGGAAATGAATCCCTAAAACGGAGGAGGGGGCTAAAACCAATATTGCTATAACATTGGGACGGGAAGGGGGGGATATAATGATGTCATGATGAGGTCACGCGTCAATCGCAGTCGGGGGCTGCATTGGTTAATAGTGGCGAGAGTCGTCCATCGCTCTCGGGACTGGATTCTCGTTGTGTCAATGGTTTATTGCATTGGTTTCTATTGTGTTTTATATGTATGTTGTCCGCTCCGTCTACCGGGGGGGCAAAAAAAAGGCATTCTGGGAAATGAAAACATTTCACCAACCTGATAACTAAGGCGAAAGCTAGAAGACTGCTCAGGACGTGAAACGCGTCGCGGCCAAATACGCTAGGAGGGTTTCACCAGGATACAGAAGTCCATGGAAATCAGCTCTTAAAGGGAAGGTGTCATCAGAAGATGGCCTAGTGCTTAAATCAGGTTTTTGTGTTACATTCATTTTTTGGGGGGGGGAGGGGTCATGTTTTTTAAGTTACAAAAAAATGTAATCTTGCAATTTTCATCCTGGCCACTGGGGCTACTCTAGATTCATACCTCCTGTTTTTTTTTACAGAAGACTTTTCAACAGTTTCATTATCATCACAGTCAGGATTATAGTGACTGTTAACACCTCTATACATAGCAGATAACACAGGATTCCACCAATCACAATGGACCATGTCACAGCTCACCTCCTCCCCCTCCACAATGACCCTCGCGCATAAGAGTCAGACGCATGTTTGTGGATTTCCTGAAACAGGAAGTTTAGTGTTTAAAAAAAAATCTCCAGTGGTCGGTGTGGAAAATTGCAAGATTTCTAATTTTTATGTGGGAAAAAAAAATACATTTAATACAAAAAAAAAAAATAATAATAATTTCCTGATGACACATCCCCTTTAAATTGATGGGGTGTCTTTTTGTTCAAGGCAGAAAAATATATATATATATCTTTTGCTCAACTTATTTCATTGATATTTTCAGAAATTATTCTCAAACAGAAAAGTGCGTGAAACGCGTTGTATCTACCCGACCTTAGATTTAGTTTGTGTCAGATCTCAGACTTTCTCGTCAGTTCTGTCGGGTGTTTTATTTCTACCCTATTGGCTGTGAAGGGTCAAAAACGTTCAAAAAAAAATTTATTTTTTTAAAAAAAAAAAAAAAAGAGAGAGAAGCAGCGACGCAGAAATATTTTTAAAATCTTCGAGTAAATGATATAATGAAGTTTTTCATTTTTTGGAAAATCTCTTAATTTATAAAAATTCTCTTCATTGAACGGAGAAGAAATTACGAAAATACAAATTCATTTAAACTAATTTTTTTTTTTACAATTTTTGCGACTTTCTATAAGATTGTGCTAAATTTTATTATTTTTCTTATTTTCAAGATAAAATTAGGATAAATGATGTAAAATAGATTCTTTGTGCTCTTCGTCGGTGCGATCGGTTCATTATTTGGGCTCTATAGCGATAAGGCAATAGTTGCAGTTTCTAGAGAAACGCATTTTGTTCTGGAGGAGAGCGGGACCCCCAGAGTGATTTTTTTTTTTTAGCTATTGAGGTCGCTCTTCTTGGTGGAAGATCAGCTATAACTGAAATCTGTTAATCACTGACCTTCATCAGGTCTCCAACTACTCAATGTTCGCAAGGTCGATAAGAGATTTTGCCGTTCGCCCAGCTGCGGTCAACATTGGGACACTTTAGACCGTTTTTTGGTTTTGTGGACATCTACAAATCGATCTGCTGATTTTAGTCGTTTGGACGGGAACTTGATGGATTTCATAAATCAAGAGGATCAACTTGCTCGTTTTAGAACTGGGACTTTTTGCAGTCTCCGATGCCTACATTTGATATATCGACGGAGGTAAAAATTTGGCTATTTTAGGTTTCACAGTCAACCTCTCACCAGGACAATAGATAGATTAGGACATCTTGCACTTTGCCCAGTTTGATGGCCCAAAGAAGCATCTTTGAAAATGGCTCGTCCTGTTTCCTAGGAGTTGGAAAATGCCAAATGGGACCTCTTTTTCCCCTGATGGGAAGACCATTTATGATATTTTGTAGCCCCGTTGATGGGAAGTTTCTAAGATCGACCTTCTTAGTTTATCACATTGGAGCCTGTAATGAATGTGAAGGACCCTGTCCTCGTGACGGGATCCCTTTAATACCACAGTTGAACAACATGTAGGACATGCAAAAAAGTTTGCCTGGGGCAAAACGCGTCAACACACACAGCAAACATAGTTGCACAGGTTGATCTACTGCAAACATTCCCCCTAGGAACCTCCTTGAAAAAGAGCATTGGTGCGATCAACCAGGAAAAGCTTGGGTCTACCGGAGAACACAACTCCAAGGTCTCTCGTTGACTCGCCGTTGGACCTTTGCCCTCCCGGCTTCTCAGTAAAAATGCTAAAATAATTCACACAGAATAAAATTTTGTGTTGAAACCCCTTCACGATACTACACAGTCTATGATGGAAAGAACAAACATCTCGAGTAAGAGCAGTAACTGCCGAGTCTATTCTCCTGGAAACCTCTTCATGCCCCGAGCAGTTTCTTGACCATGTAACCTGGCATGCTATACAGGAAGAGGGCCACCATGGCCAACAGGAGCAACGCCAGCACGATCTTAATGATGAGCCACTTGTATCGGTTACAGATGAGGTACTTGATGGATTTAAGAGGGTTCAGGAACCAGATGAAAGAAGTGTCGGGCCGACTGTCCATGGCAGCGTGAAACAAAATAAGCAGGAGACACAGGGATGGGGATAAGTGGGAGAGGAGACAAACATTGTTAGTACGTGAAAACTTAGAAGTTGCGACTCGCCCTGAAATGTAAAATTAGTTGGATTAGTACAAATATGTTAGTGACAGAAGGTTATAGGGGAAACAAATTATTTCCTCAAGCGCCTGTTTTTGGGATTGGGAGGGAAATGTCATTGTTTTGGAAACGGATTGGAGAGCGATTAGAGAAGAATAATCACAACTTTCATGAACAAGTTGACAAATGAAAGCGGATACAAGGGCAATACTCTGATTCTTTATTATTACAACCCCTGAGTGTGGCCTTTGAAGACGTCATAACCGAATTGCCCCATAGTGCATGCCATACCTACTAGAGTGCTGGTACTCCATCTTTGGTCATAACCTAACCCTCAAGATGGCAGTACCCAACCCAATGTTCATGGATCATCATGGCTATCCATCAAGGTACCAGTGCGAGCTACGATGCCTGTGTGCAATCTAATGGTACCAATACCAAGAAGGACTGGTACTCCACTAGGTACCATAGACAATACTACAAGATGCCAATACCCAACAAGATGTTGATACCCATGATGGATCATGAGTTATGGAATCAAATACCAATACAAAGCAGGATGCTAGTGTGTAACCACAGGTGGCACTTTATGACTCATACACATTGGGGTTGGCACTCACCGTGGGTCATGGGCTGTCTCAAAAGGCTTGGATACACAATAGGATGTTGATGTCCACCACTCATCATGGGTTGTCCATCACGATACCAATTAGGCCACTAATACATAACTAATGGTTCTACCTCCACACCCATTTGTAGTCTCAGGGTCCACCATAATTCATAGTCTATTCTTCGAGACAAAAATGCCTTCAAGGGTGCGACCACCAAACCATCCTACTGCAGGATACCAATGCCAACCAGTCATACCACTAATGTTAGCACTTCACTATCAGGTACCCACCGTACCCAACAGGATGGACCACCATGGGTTATTTCTAGAGTTGAGCAAATCTCCTGATATATAATTCTGGCAGATTCGTTCAATTCAGAGGAAACAAGCTGATTGGAGAATCTGCAGCAGGGTATCAAGAATAGAGACTAGTGATGAGCGAGCACTAAAATGCTCGGGTTCTCGATGCTCGGGTCGAGCACATTGGAATACTCGGGTGCTCAACCCGAGCAACAAGCCCAATATAAGTCTATGGGAAACTCGATCATTTTTCAGGCGGCAACCCCCCGGCGCTCTGCAGAGAGCCTAAAAATTGCCCAAATCGATGGGAACAGTGCTCAAATGACATGGGAACAGCATGGGGAAGACCCCTGGAAGCATTTCTGACTCCCAGGTCACTTCTGTCAACAATGTTGTCAGAATATTACGCCACTTTTACGGACTCACAATAAAATATACCAAAACGAAACCAAAATGGAATTTCCTGAGAAATATGTTAAGGAACATCCTTTCCAGGGTAATGACTTGTATATAAAGCAAAATAAATAACCAAAAACAAAAATACTCCTCCACACCTTGGGCTATGTTCACACTTAGCATTTTTGATGCGTTTTTGCACTTTTGAATTGCTTTCAAACGAGACAAATGCATTCACTGGGAAATGTCATTTTAACATTTTACAACCTTATCTGGCCATGTGGTGTGTGACACATCATCAGACACATCCTGTTTCATTTATGAAGGAGGGACTCTGAGAGTCACAAAGCCTACTTTTATAGTGCAATCAGGCGGCCTTTACTATTCTTAAAGGGCCAGCAGTCGGACCTCACTATTCTTAGAGAGCCATCAGCCTGCTATGTTTTATTGTTCCCATTACTAAAGAGTGGGTCTCCTATACTGTTATTGCGTATGCAGTGAGTGCCAGGGCCGCCCAAAATTTTGACACACCCAATAGCACTTTGAAAATTTGGATGCACCCCAATACCCCTTTGAAGAGACTTAGAGGAGGGCCTCCTGAAAACAATATTCCCATTATTAGGAGGTAGGTCTCCCATTGTGTTTGCATATGCAGTGAATGCAAGGGTTGCCAAAAATTTGGAGGCACTCCAATGCCCCTTGGAAGAGACATGGAGGTCAGAGGACCTCCTGAAAACAATGTTCCCATTATTAGGAAGTGGGTCTCCCATTGTGTTTGCCTATGCAGTGAATGCAAGGGATGCCAAAAATTTGGAGGCACTCCAATGCCCCTTGGAAGAGACGTGGAGGTCAGAGGGCCTCTTGAAAACAATGTTCCCATTATTAGGAAGTGGGTCTCCCATTGTGTTTGCCTATGCAGTGAATGCAAGGGCTGCCAAAAATTTGGAGGCACTCCAATGCCCCTTGGAAGAGACGTAGAGGTCAGAAGGCCTCCTGAAAACAATGTTCCCATTATGAGGAAGTGGGTCTCCCATTTTGTTTGCCTATGCAGTGAATGCAAGGGTTGCCAAAAATTTGGAGGCACTCCAATGCCCTTTGGAAGAGACGTGGAGGTCAGAGGACCTCCTGAAAACAATGTTTCCATTATTTGGAAGTGGGTCTCCCATTGTGTTTGCCTATGAAGTGAATGCAGGGGTTGCCAAAAATTTGGAGGCACTCCAATACCCCTTAGAAGAGACGTAGAGGGCCTAATAAAAAAATGTTCCCATTATTAGGAAGTGGGTCTCCCATTGTGTTTGCCTATGCAGTGAATGCAAGGGTTGCCAAAAATTTGGAGGCACTCCAATGCCCCTTGGAAGAGACGTAGAGGTCAGAAGGCTTCCTGAAAACAATGTTCCCATTATGAGGAAGTGGGTCTCCCATTGTGTTTGCCTATGAAGTGAATGCAAGGGTTGCCAAAAATTAATAGGCACTCCAATGCCCCTTGGAAGAGACGTAGAGGGCCTAATAAAAAAATATTCCCATTATTAGGAAGTGGGTCTCCCATAGTGTTGGCCAATGCAGTGAATGCAAGGGCTGCCAAAAATTAAATAATAAGAGATATAAAGTTCTCCTTGTAGCACGGGTCTAGAAGTGTCACCAACCAGTAATGACTGTCACCCAAAATTTTGGGAATGCGAGGGTCATGGGAAAGGTATCGTAACATAAACTCAGCCATGCATGCCAAACTACTAACAGGCAAGACTTCCATGTCCTCACCAAGAGGATGACTGACCATGCTCTCGTCCTCCTCCTCCTCCTCCACTCTGTCCTCTGGCCATCCACGCTGAACAGACGGTATGACAGCTGTGCAGGTAGTACCGTCTATAGCGCATGAAACTAGCTCCTGTCCTTTCTCCTCCTCCTCCTCTTCCTCATTGTCACCCAATCCACATTGGGATGAGATGAGGCTTGGCTGTGTGTAATCACCGTGTATGGTTCCTTGCTCCATCTCATCGTGCTCCGCCTGCAATACATCCTCTTTGATTGTGAGCAGAGAGCGTTTCAGAAGACTGAGAAGCGGGATGGTGACGCTAATTATGGCGTCATCGCTGCTCACCATCTTGGTGGAGTCCTCAAAGTTTTGGAGGATGGTACATATGTCCAACATCCATGTCCACTCCTGAGGTCTTATGTGTGGAGTCTGAACTGAATACCGATGGCCTTGTTGATGCTGGTACTCAACAACTGCCATCTTCTGCTCACAAATCCTTCCCAACATCTGCAGTGTAGAGTTGCAACGCGTGGGGACATCACACAGCAGTCTGTGAGCCGGAAGCTGCAAATGCTGCTGAAGCACGGCCAGGGCGGCGGAAGCTGTAGATGACTTTCTAAAATGGGCACACAGGAGGCGTAATTTAACAAGCAGATCCGGAAGCTCTGGGTAGGATTTGAGAAACTGCTGAACCACGAGGTTAAGCACATGGGCCAGGCATGGTACGTGTGTGAGCTCGCCTCGCCTCAGAACCGCCACCAGGTTCTGGCCATTGTCACACACGACCATGCCTAGTTGTAGGTTCAGCGGTGTGAGCCACAGATCTGCCTGCTCTTTCAGAGCTATCCACAACTCTTCAGCATTGTGCGGTTTGTCACCTAAGCATATTAGCTTCAGCACAGCATGTTGCTGCTTGGCCGAGGCAGTACTGCAGTGCTTCCAGCTTGTGACTGATGTGGTCATTTCGGAGATGGAGGCTGAAGAGGAGGAGGAGGATGAGGTGCAGGAGCTGTAGACTGTGGGGGCAACCCTGATTGACCTAGGGCCCACAATCCTTGGCGTCGGGAGGACGTGTTCCGTCCCAAGGTCCGACTGGGTCCCGGCTTCAACTATGTTAACCCAGTGTGCCGTCAGCTAGATGTACTGTCCCTGCCCACAAGCACTTGTCCATGTGTCCGTGGTTAGGTGGACTTTCCCAGTAATTGCGTTGTTGAGGGCACGCCTAATGTTTTGGGACACGTGCTTGTGTAATGCGGGGACGGCACACCTGGAGAAATAGTGGCGGCTGGGGACCGAGTACCGAGGGATGGCCACCGCCTTCAGGTTGCGGAATGCTTCCGTCTCTACAAGCCTATAAGGCAGCATTTCGAGCGCAAGCAGTTGTGAAATGTGTGAATTAAGTAGTGTGGCCTGTGGGGCGTTGGCTGCGTATTTGCGCTTGCGTTCCAAGGACTGGGGTATGGACAACTGAACGCTGCGCTGGTACAAGGACGTGGACGTGCTTCCTGATGCTGCTACTTGAGAGTGTGCAACGACAGGTGCTGGGCAGGTGGCATCTTTGCATGCACCATGGACAGGGGATTGGCTTGCATGCACGACAGCGGAAGAAGCAATGGTGCCACCTGCAGGCACTGTTCCTGGACCCTGGGGTTCGGCCCACAAAGTCGGGTGCTTTGCTGCCATGTGCCTGATCATGCTGGTGGTGGTCAGGCAGGTCGTTTTGCCACCCCTGCTGATGCTGGCCTGGCAGGTGGTGTAAATGGCCTTTTTGGGGTTATCGGCAGAGTCTTTAAAAAACAACTAGACTCGGGAAGACCTAATAGTTGTACTGGCAACTTTCTTCGTGTTGGTGCTACGGGGAACGGTTGCCTTCCTTCTGTCTGCGGCCACCACACTGCTTCTTCCTGCCTGTTGGGGTGCTCTGCCTCCCTCCCCTTGTGTGCTGCGGTCCTCACTCTGCATGTCTTCCTGCCAGGTTTGGTCAGTCACTATATCATTCACCACCTTGTCTTCCACTTCTGCACCCTGGTCCTCCTCCTGATTTTCTGGCAATTGTGTCTCATTATCGTCCACCTCTTGTGACACTTTCCCACCGTCACCTTCGTGTGACCGTGGCTGCTCAAATATTTGGGCATCGTTACATGCGATCTCCTCTTGCCCCGTTTCAAGTGGACCGGGCAAGAGGCCCGAATCTATAAATGGAAAAGTGAACAGCTATTCAGAGTGTCCAAGTGTGGGATCAGTTGTCTCTGGGCACCCGGATTGATGTTTGGAAGGAGGATCAGGGTGAGGAATATGCGGTCCAGACTCACGGCTACTGAGACTTGACCGTGTGGAAGACAGGGTGGTGGTGGTGGCTAAGTGACTGGAAGCATTATCCGCTATCCAACCAACAACCTTTTGACACTGCTCTGGGTTCAATAGTGGTGTGCTGCGGTCCCCTAGGAATTTGGACAGGAAGGTCGGGCGAGAAGTTGTGGGTGTTTGTTGTGGCACAATTTCAGCTTGCCCACGGCCTTGTCCTCGACCTCTGCATGCACCATTACCATCACGTCCAGTTCCCCGTCCCTTGCCACGTGCCTTGCCCATTTTAAATGGAGGACAGTATCTTCCACGCTTACTACAAATGACTGAGCTTGGAGCGAACTTATATGTGATCCGTGTGATGGAGAAAACAGAGTTTTAAATAGCCGGATTTCTAGCGCTGTAATATGGAAAGGACCTGGCTGTATTATGCAGTGCCAACAAGCAAATGGCGCAGAAAAACGGTGTTCTCTGGATTGCTTTTTAAGCAAATAATGAGGATTAAGATCCAAAAAAAAGTATTCCTGGCACCTGAGACCTGGGCCTTTGTATAGAAATATCTAACAGCAGCAGAAGTCAGAATTGGAATGGAGCCTCTTGTGCTATATATGCACTGCAGTCTGCTTTATACCCTGCCTGCCTGCCTATATACACTGCCTGCCTGAGATCTCTGCAGATGGATTAGTCCTCAGAAGGACTGTTTGTTGAGATGGATATGTGTAATGTACGGTTTTTCTCCCTACACTACTTAATACACAAGCAAATCTCTCCCTGACGCAGCAGCACCTCTCCCTACACTGCCTGATTCCAGAGTGACTGTGACGAGCACGAGTGTATTCTTAAGTACTGTTTCACATTTCCCAACTCTTTGATCTCGAAATGTTGATTCGGGATTTTTAGTATGTCCTCGTTATCCCTTTCTTTTTCAAAACAAACTAAAATGTCATCAACATATATGAGTACATAAATCCATCTGTCCATTTGTCTTTTTGTGTACAGGCAAGGATCAGCTTTGCTTCTTTTAAATTTTTCATTTGTGAGCACCTCCGTGATTTTATCATTCCACGCTTTAGCAGCTTGTTTTAAGCCGTATATACTTTTCTGTCATTTGAAAACCATGTTTGGGTTACTTTCATCTTTGAATCCTGGAGGTTGTTCCATGTAAATATCTTCTGTTAAACTTCCATTCAAAAATGCTGTCTTTACATCCAGATGTTTCAGTTCAATTTGTTTCATTGCTGCACCTGCAAAGTTCTTATTATAGTATGTTTGACAACTGGAGCAAATGTTTCATCATAGTATTCTCAATATTTTTGAGAATAACCTTTAGCTACGAGTCTTGCTCGGTATCGTTCAGCTGTGCCATCTGTTCGGTACTTTACTTTAAAAACCCATTTACATCCTATAGCTTTTCTTCCTACTGGTAATTCTGTTAGTGTCTATGTTTTTGAGTCATGCATGGATTTTATTTCTATTTCTGTTGCCTCTATCCATTTATTGGCTTCTTTTTCAGGAAGTCGAGATATGTCTTCCCAAGAGGGTAGGCTCATAAATTTTACTTGTACTTGCCTTGTATGAAAGTCGTATTGGTGGTTTTCCTTTGTTTTCTCTTATTGAACGTCTTGGTTCTGTGTCTGTTTGTAGTTGTATCTCTTCACTTTCAGTATTCTGTTTTTTATTAATTTCAACTTCTTTTTCATCAGATATTCCTTCAGCTATATCATTGCTGAATTTTCTCATTTTTTGTTTCCAGTGAAATCATAGTGTCTTCATTTAAATCCTCAATGAATGTCACACTGTTACTCACCATAACTCTGTCTGTTTTGGGATCTAGGATTCTATATCCTTTGCAATTTTCACTATATCCAACAAATATTCCTTCCATGGACCTATTTTGAAGTTTGGAGCGTTTTTCTGTTGGAATGAATACAAAACTTTACAACCAAAAACTCTTAAATGATTTACAGTTGGTTTCATAACTTGCCACAGTTCATATGTTTTTTTTTCAGTTTTCTAGAAAAAAGTCGGTTCTGTAGATATGTAGCTGTCATTGCTGCCTCACCCCAATGTTTCTCTGATAGTTTGGAATCTGTCAGCATACACCTTATCATTTCAGTCAGAGTTCTGTTTTTCCTTTCTGCTACTCCATTTTGTTCAGGTGTGTATGGAACAGCCTTTCGATGCTCTATACCATTTTTTCTTAAGTAGTTTTCTATTTGGTGTCCTGTGAATTCACCTCCATTATCACTTCTAATGACAACTGGCTTCCTCTGAAACTTGTTGTTCGACTTTGTCACGTAGTCTACTAGTTTATTGAAAACTTTGCTTTTGTTCTTGATCAAGTATGTGACTGTGTATCTTGAGTAGTCATCTATAAAAGTCACCATATATCTATTGCCTCCCGATGTAGTCACTTTCATGGGTCCACATACGTCAGTATGCACCAAATCAAGTGGTCTTATGCTTTTCATTTCACTTTCTTTAGGAATAGATATCCTCGTGGCTTTGTATTTTATACAACATTCATGTCTTACGGTAATTGAGCAATCAGATATCAATAGATCCTTTGTCAATTCTTTCCTTTGTAGCTCCATTATACTTTCAGGATGTCTGTGTCCTAGACGTCTATGCCACATGTGAATACAATTCTTGTGATCATGTGTACACAACTTTATCTGTTCCTTTAATGTGTCTAGATGATATAATTGTTCATCTGCCTTGACATTGGTTATTACCTTGTTTCCTGCTAGGATTGCACACTCATCATCTTTGAATTTTACAGTAAGTCCTTTAGCTGTTAGACGTTTTACAGATAACAATCCTCCTTCTAATCCTGGAACATATAACACATCCTGTACAAGTATTTTTGAATCATGCCCAAACTTGTTAGAACAGTTTAGCATCCTTGTCCAACACCTTCTGCAGTTATTTTGCTTCCATCTGCAAGATACAGTGGTGGCCAAAAGTATTGGCACCCCTGCAATTCTGTCAGATAATACTCAGTTTCTTCCTGAAAATGATTGCAATCACAAATTCTTTGGTATTATTATTTTCATTTAATTTGTCTTCAATGAAAAAACACAAAAAGAATTGTCCTAAAGCCAAATTGGATACAATTCCACACCAAACCTAAAAAAGGGGGTGGACAAAAGTATTGGCACTGTTTGAAAAATCATGTGATGCTTCTGTAATTGGTGTAATTAACAGCACCTGTAACTTACCTGTGGCACCTAACAGGTGTTGGCAATAACTAAATCACACTTTCAGCCAGTTAACATGGATTACAGTTGACTCAACCTCTGTCCTGTGTCCTTGTGTGTACCACATTGAGAAAAGAAAGAAGACCAAAGAACTGTCTGAGGACTTGAGAAACCAAATTGTGAGGAAGCATGAGCAATCTCAAGGCTACAAGTCCATCTCCAAAGACCTGAATGTTCCTGTGTCTTCCGTGCGCAGTGTCATCAAGAAGTTTAAAGCCCATGGCACTGTGGCTAACCTCCCTAGATGTGGACGGAAAAGAAAAATTGACGAGAGATTTCAACGCAAGATTGTGTGGATGGTGGATAAAGAACCTCGACTAACATCCAAACAAGTTCAAGCTGCCCTGCAGTCCAAGGGTACAACAGTGTCAACCCGTACTATCCGTCGGCGTCTGAATGAAAAGGGACTGTATGGTAGGATACCCAGGAAGACCCCACTTCTTACCCCGAGACATAAAAAAAATGCCAGGCTGGAGTTTGCCAAAACTTACCTGAGAAAGCCTAAAACGTTTTGGAAGAATGTTCTCTGGTCAGATGAGACAAAAGTAGAGCTTTTTGGCAAAAAGCATCAACATAGAGTGTACAGGAAAAAAAAAGGCATTCGAAGAAAAGAACACGGTCCCTACAGTCAAACATGGCGGAGGTTCCCTGATGTTTTGGGGTTGCTTTGCTGCCTCTGGCACTGGGCTGCTTGACCGTGTGCATGGCATTATGAAGTCTGAAGACTACCAACAAATTTTGCAGCATAATGTAGGGCCCAGTGTGAGAAAGCTGGGTCTCCCTCAGAGGTCATGGGTCTTCCAGCAGGACAATGACCCAAAACACACTTCCAAAAGCACTATAAAATGGTTTGAGAGAAAGCACTGGAGACTTCTAAGGTGGCCAGCAATGAGTCCAGAACTGAATCCCATAGAACACCTGTGGAGAGATCTCAAAATGGCAGTTTGGAGAAGGCACCCTTCAAATATCAGGGACCTGGAGCAGTTTGCCAAAGAAGAATGGTCTACAATTCCAGCAGAGCATTGTAAGAAACTCATTGATGGTTACCGGAAGCGGTTGTTCGCAGTTATTTTGGCTAAAGGTTGTGCAACCAAGTATTAGGCTGAGGGTGCCAATACTTTTGTCTGGCCCATTTTTGGAGTTTTGTGTGAAATGATCAATGATTTGATTTTTGCTTCATTCTCTTTTGTGTTTTTTCCTTGCAAGCAAATTAAATGAAGAGAATAATACCAAAGAATTTGTGATTGCAATCATTTTCAGGAAGAAACTGAGTATTATCTGACAGAATTGCAGGGGTGCCAATACTTTTGGCCACCACTGTAAATGGTTTCCTTCTTATTTAAATTAAGTTCAGTAAAGAAATTTTGATTACTTGTCATGTGACTTGTTGCTCCTGAGTCAATAAACCAACCCAACGATGATTTCTTATCAGTCACTTTAAATGTGTCATTCCAATTATTTTCACATGAATCAGAAATTGTGTTTTTCACCTTCTGTGTATTCTCTTTATGATGTAATTTCTGTTGTTCTGCTTTCCATATAGTACAGTCTTTCTTTAAATGTCCTTTTTTCTTACATCTGAAACATTCTCTTGTCTTTTTATTATAGAGTCTTTTTGATTCTGTAGCTTTAAGAGTATTTCCATTATCTTTTTCAGTAGAAGAATCATTTGTTTGTTCTTTCCTTCTTTGATATTCATCTATGAGTCTGGTCTTCACAAACTCTAATGTAATGTCTGTTTCAGGTCTTGTCTTTAGTGCATTTATCAAAGCAGTATATGAATCCGGTAAACTGTACAATAATATTGCTGCTACATGGCTTTCCTTAATATCTTCACCAATTGATCTCAGCTGTGATATCACTTCCGTAATAGAGAATATATGCTTCTGCATGTCATTGTCTGCACTTAGTCTCATACTGTAAAGCTTTCTTAGCAGAAATAACTTGTGATTTAAGCTGGGTCTTTCATGTAGCTTTCTTGGTGCTTCCCACATTCCCTTTGCTGTATCCTCATTCTTTATGTGGATTAATTGAGCATCATCCACTAATAGGCTGATGGTAGCTCTTGCTTGTCTATTTTTCTTATCCCATGTCTGATTATCCTCATCAGGTCTATCTGTAGTGATTACTTCCCATAAATCATCTTTAGACAATAACATTTCTACTTTGAACTTCCATAACTGATAATTCTCATTATACAGCTTAGCTACTGTGAGTTTTAGCTATGTGCTACTTGTCATCTTTAACTTGTCTTACTTGTTTTTGAGAGAATTGTACTGAAGAATTCTTCTGCATTCACCAGGGTCTTGCTGAGAGTTCCATTGCTTTGGGTGTCTGGGGTCCTCGGTGCCTGGGCCCATAACCTGTTGCACAGCTTCTGGATACCCACAGTATAAAACTTCACAGAGCAGATTACATGAGATAACAAGATTTTACTTCTCAGAACATGAGGTAAAGGAAAAAACGCACAGTCACTCAGTACTGCACCAGGAAGTAAGAACAAAACAAAGTACAAGAGAGACTTTTTTCTTTTACAATACAGTAAACAAGGAAACTTTACACAACATCGCCATCTACTGTCAGATCAGCATAAAGTCCTCCTTCACACAAACAAAGAAATCCACAACTGTTGCATATACCAACACTTTCCCCCTGCTCCTCTTCGTCCTTCCAATCTTCTCCTTTCCTTCTGCAGCTGCTGCAGAATCCTCTTCTTCAGCTTCTTCCACTGCAGGCAAACCTCTGACCTAGATGCTGGCAAGGGGGGAGTGGCCAGCTAAGACCCACCCCCTCCATTCTCTAGTCTCAGTGCTTGTGTGTCACCAGTAGAAGCAGCAGGAGAACACACAGTGTGGAAGACGGAGCAGCCACAAAGGACCGGCCCACAAAAGACCCACCCACAAGGCAACCACCTACATTGGACCAGCCCATAAAAGACCCACCCACATGGGAACCAACCGCAAGGGACCAGCCAATAAAAGACCCACCCACATGGGAACCACCCACAAAGGACCCCCCCACATGGCAACCACCCACACGGGACCGGCCCACAAAAGACCCACCCACATGGGAGCCACCCACACATGACCAGCCCACAAAAGACCTGCCCACATGGGAACCACCCACACAGGACCAGCCCACAAAAGACCCGCCCACATGGGAACCACCCACATGGTAAAGGTCTACAAAAGACCCCCCATGTAGGACTGGCCCACAATAGACCTGCCCACATGGAAACAACCCACACAGGACCAGCCCACAAAAGACCTGCTCACATGGGAGCCACCCACACAGGACCAGCCCACAAAAGACCCACCCAAATGGGAACCAACCACAAGAGACCAGCCAATAAAAGACCCACCCACATGGGAAACACCCACACAGGACCGGCCCACAAAAGACCCGCTCACATGGGAGCCACCCACACAGGACCAGCCCACAAAAGACCCGCCCACATGGGAGTCACCCACACAGGACTAGCCCACAAAAGACCCGCCCACATGGGAACCACCCACATGGGAAAGGTCTACAAAAGACCCCCCATGTAGGACTGGCCCACAATAGACCTGCCCACATGGAAACAACCCACACAGGACCAGCCCACAAAAGACCTGCTCACATGGGAGCCACCCACACAGGACCAGCCCACAAAAGACCCACCCAAATGGGAACCAACCACAAGAGACCAGCCAATAAAAGACCCACCCACATGGGAAACACCCACACAGGACCGGCCCACAAAAGACCCGCTCACATGGGAGCCACCCACACAGGACCAGCCCACAAAAGACCCGCCCACATGGGAGTCACCCACACAGGACTAGCCCACAAAAGACCCGCTCATGTAGGACCGGCCCACAATAGACCTGCCCACATGGGAACCACCCACAAGGGACCAGCCCACAATAGACCCGCCCATATGGGAACCACCCACACGGAACCAGCCCAAAATAGACACGCCAACATGGGAACCACCCACACGGGACCGGCCCACAAAAGACCTGCCCACATGGGAACCATCCACATGAGACCGGCCCACAAAAGACCCACCCACGCAGGAACCTTACTATCACATGGCTGATAGCATCCCCCAGTGTACCTAAGGAGGTCTCTACAACTCAACAAAGCCACCTGTGATACATCGTAGGTTCCACGGCTATCATACGTCGGTCACAGATTGGAGGTCGCTTCAATTCTCCTTCTTGTACAATATATACAATTCTGCTCTCTGGCTTCAATATCAACTGATTTTTTTCTCCCCACCCAGAAAATAAAAAGACTCCTCGTGGGAGGACCGGGAAGATGTCCTCTGTGGTCAGCGTGGGGAACGTCCTCCTCAGGTATAATCCCTACACCCCAATATCACAAGCAGTTGGCTGGGATTGGAAGGACGCGGCCCCGCTCCTGCCGTACAATGATGCCGCTTTGGTTTTCCATTCTCCTTGATGTGGATTTCTCCCTGACTTTCTGTCCTCGGGGGCGAGCGCCTCCTGCGTGTCACAGATACTCTGCTGTTTGGAGGAACATTCGGACACATCTTGCTCCATGTTTGCTGCTCGTGAAGTCATAACTGTGTCATGGAAATCTCCTGAGACTCCTCCTGACGCACAGAAATCCCTCACCGGGAAATGAGACTATGAATAGGAAAATCTGCTCTGACCGGCTGGAAATCCCGGGATAATGACGACTGATCAGAGCCATCACCCCGCCGGTCTGGACGTCAGCCGTCGCGGGGGAGCGGCTGGACTTTACTTATCAGCTCTGTACGTCAGTGTGCCCGCCGGCTTAAAGGAAAAGTGCCATCACATTACAACCGAGTGCTTAAGTCAGGTCTTCATGTTCATTTTCAATTTTCCATATTACAATCAATGTAAAAAAAATGTTTTAGAGTTTTCACGCTGGTCACTAGGTCTAATACTATAATCACACATCACATCCTGCTCGGTACAGAAGACTTTACAGCAGTTTCATTATCATCACAAACTCATTAACAAGATTATAATGACTGATAACACAGGATCCACCATTCACAATAGGGGATGTCACAGCTCACCTCCTCCTCCTGTACAATGACTGATAACACCTCTATATACAGTAGATAACACAGGATCCACCATTCACAATAGGTGATGTCACAGCTCACCTCCTCCTCCTGTACAATGAATGATAACACCTCTATATACAGTAGATAACACAGGATCCACCATTCACAATAGGTGATGTCACAGCTCACCTCCTCCTCCTCCTGTACAATGACTGATAACACCTCTATATACAGTAGATAACACAGGATCCACCATTCACAATAGGTGATGTCACAGCTCACCTCCTCCTCCTCCTGTACAATGACTGATAACACCTCTATATACAGTAGATAACACAGGATCCACCATTCACAATAGGTGATGTCACAGCTCACCTCCTCCTCCTGTACAATCACTAATAACACCTCTATATACAGTAGATAACACAGGATCTACCATTCACAATAGGTGATGTCACAGGTCACCTCCTCCTCCTGTACAATGACTGATAACACCTCTATATACAGTAGATAACACAGGATCCACCAATCACAATAGGTGATGTCACAGCTCACCTCCTCCTCCTGTACGATGACTGATAACACCTCTATATACAGTAGATAACACAGGATCCACCATTCACAATAGGTGATATCACAGCTCACCTCCTCCCCCTCTCTTCACAATGACCATTGTCCAGACTAGTCTATTGCTGCTAATGTCCACGTGAAGAACAGGAATTCGGAGTCTAGTATTGGGCCTAGTGATCGGGGTGAGAAGTGATGATTTTATACATGAATTTGAAAAATATAACAATCGACAATTACAGCAATTCATTCAACATGAAAACCTCGTTTAGCCGGTGTCTCATTTTCTGGTGACACTTCCCCTTTAACCCCCCCGTGAGTTTTTATTAGCCGATATTTTTGCCGTATTCACATATTATTCGTTGCTCTTTTCTTGTATCCAACAGATTAAAATTTAATAAAACCTTTAAAAAAAATAAACTTATGATGAATTACTAGAAGGCACAATGCAATGTGCTCACAGCATGCCCTGCGCCGCACAGAGTCAGTGCACTGCCATATTACAGACCCACAAGTACTCTGTGTGCCGCCATATGGTGCATCTGTGAGCAATGATTCTCTATGGTGAGATATTTCCATGGTATGGCACTTTTTTTTTTAACATGTATTCATCCTTTGTATGCCGCCATCTACTCTACGTAGGCACTAGTGTTGAGCGAGTATGTTCTGTTAACCCTTTCGGCTACCATGCTCGGGTGCTCGCCGAGTATCTTTAGCGTGCTCGGGCGTTATGTTTTAGTCACTCTGTGCGCATGATTTGACAGCTGTTATACATGTGAGGAATGCCTGTTTCTTAGGCATTCCTCACATGTATTAAAGCTGTCAAACAGTCGCAGATCATGCGCACGGCGTGACTCAAACCTAACACCCGAGCACGCTGAAGATGCTCGGAAAACACCCGAACATGCTCGTAAATCTGGAGTAATGAGCATGCTCGCTCATCGCTAGTAGGCACACAGAGGTGCAGCATAGGTAATTGGCAGTATATGGGGATCTAATGCAGCCACCGTCTATTCCAGTGACCATACCAGGTCCTATGTGCGGAGCCTCGGGGAATGGACAGAAAATGGAAGAATGACATGAGAAAGCGGAAAGACAATACCATCACAGATGTCCTCAGACTGCAAGAATTTTCTTCACCAAGTATCCCGGCAAAGAGTAAAGGAAGAGTCCCAGCATGAGAAGGAGGAGGATGAGGATGAGAATTTTCAGAATCAGCCAGCGGTAATTATTCCAAATGAAGTAGCGGATAGACTTCAGAGGGTTGAGAAACCAAATGAAACTGGTGTCTGGCCGTCTGGTGCGGAGGAGATGGCGGTGAGGCGGAGGAAAATCAGGAAGAAGGAAGGAGCGGGTGAGAGAAAAAAAAAAGGGAGGAAAATGAGAAAGTCAATGAAAGATATAATGGACCATGAGTGGAAGTCAGAAAACTAGAGGCAATGATCCCACCTAACCCAACATTACTGGGAACCAGTGGAAAATATTCCTGTGGGGGTCTGGAATCCTTCCTTATCCCAGAGGAAAATTAGAAGTTTTTGACCTTAAAAATGTTTAAAGGGATTGTGGGAAATACAAAATTACGCATCTTGAAGACCTAATTGTCTAGGGACTATGATTGCGCTAAACCCTCAATGGATCTAAACCTAAAGAACTACAACCCCTAGTGGGGCTCACACTGTACTCCCTAACTCTGTCGATCATAAACTGCTGCATGTCTGATCACATCCATGAAGACACCATGTTTGGCCTCCATGGACCCGACCAATGACCACCCCGAATGGTATTCATGACCTTCATGGGCAAATCGTCCCTAACCAACTATCGAGAAGTAGAGCCAGGCCCTAAGTAAGCCACACTGATTGTGGCATCAAACGTACATCAGAGAATGCTATCAAGAAAAAATGGGGTTTCCGGGACCATAATATTCAAGGATGATTCTTAGGACAGGCCATCAAGATTTGACTGGTTGGGGTCCGACGAATCAAAAAATCCACCCACTCACAGGCAACTTATTACATTTAGAATATGAAGGGTTGATTTAAATGGACAATGTGTAATACTTAATTTCTCCTGCGGGGGTGCTACAAGGAAATCGAACACTGTTATTACCAAATTTTCCCAGAAATTACAGTAAGTGGACATTTTGAGACCAGCACATTGTCAAGGGACCCTTCTGCAAAGTGGAGACCTCTTCAAGCTTTATGTACATCTATACAAGCCCTAAATTACCAAAATTATTTACCCAATGACTCTGTGATATACACGTTATTTAGGTCCTATTTGTTCCCGTTTTGGAAAAGTAATCCAAAAAGAAATTTCAGCAGCAAATCAGATTCCAGATTTAATTTCACCAATTGAAAATGGAAGTGAGGATGTGACTGGTTGTATGAGACCATTATTGGTGCACTGTATGGCCCTGCTATCCAGCCGCTGTACAGAAGTAATATTAGGACCCTGTTAGAACTTTTTGGCACTCAGGTCCCTTACATTTTTTCCAAAATGTTGTCTATTTTAGTTTATAATTTTGCCTTTTAAGCAGTGAATTGTGGCTTGTGGTTGAACGTCTACATCTCTCCCTAAGTCACATTGATTGTAGTAGATTATAACTTCACTTACTTTGGTTTTTCAAGAGGATCTGGTTCATTACGTCCCAGTCCAGCAGGAGTTTTCTCAGCTTCTTCTGCCGTCAGGAGGTGAAGTTCTGCCTCTACTTTACCCTAAACAGAATAAAGGAAATTAACCTCCTACCATTGATCAATTGCCTTCCCATCTTCCATCAACTTATCGTCCAAGTGACACCCGAAACTCAACAATGTCTCCTTTTTATGGGATTTGTGGAATTAACTAATTGCCATCTTACTGTGAGCTCCATCTCATCGTTTTCATTTCGGGCAACAAAGGGCCACCATCCTTTCACCCTCTTCTGTTTGAAGATGGAGACCATTGGCAAATCAACTTCTGGAGCCACCATGTCTATGGAGCACTGCTTCGCTGTCTTCGCCCCTCGAGGAAAACGGTTCAAGTCAAGCTCGATTGCACCTGTTGGGGGAATATATTACTGGTTCACTAACTTTTATTTTACTATTGGAATTTATTTATTTCCTGTTCTCATCAGTCATAGGGAGAGTGTTTCCGAATCGTCCTACCAAGGAAGTCATCAGCAGAGAAGTGGTCGGCATCCCAGACCTGAAGAGTGAGACGTGCAGGGATCTTGTATTCAGTCTCATCCCAAGAGAACATGGATTCTTTCTTGGAGATGACAATCTTCTCTTCGGCCACCAAATAGTCAAAAGGAAAGAGAAACCTCCAGTTGAAGTTTCCCTCACCAGTAAGTGAATGGTAATGGACATCGGTGTCTTGTTTATCTTCCTGTTGACCTTTCAGCCACCTGAACATCCCACCCAAAGTCAACGGAAGAAAAAAGGTTAAATTCTTCATTTTTAATTATTTATATATTTCTGAATTTCTCCCTAAAACCTAAACTTTATAAATTTAGTTATTTACAAAATTATTTTGCTTGAATACTGATATAAAAATCAATTATAAAGTAGGATATTTTAAGAATTAATTTTAATTTAAAAAATAAAGTTTAAGCTAACTAAAGTTTTAAAAAAAATAATCAGCATTTGAAAGCTCTTATTATTTTTAATAATGTTCTGATATAATTTCCTCTTCTAGTTTTAGGTGGCAAAGCATCATCAGACTCTCAAGATGGATATCAAAGCCTAAAGCTTAATAATATATTTTCTTTCCTACAGGGAAAATCTTCATATTGGGAAATTTCAAAAGTTTTAATTTGGCTGAAATTTCTTTTACTTATTTGTATGTATGTTAAACTTACAAGAATATTCAATATTCTTTAAAACATTGAGTTTAAATAAAAAAGCAAACCAACACAAATTAGATTTATAAATTCAAAATTTAACACAAATTAGATCTATAAAGGTAAAATTTAACACAAATTAGATTTATAACTTTATAATTGTACACAAATTATATTTAGAAACTTAAAATTTAACACAAATTAGATTTATAAATTTAAAATTTAACCCAAATTAGATTTATGAATTTAAAGTTTAACACAAATTAGATTTATAAATTTAAAATTTAACACAAATTGGATTAATAAATGTAAAATAATAACAGAAATTAGATTTTAAAATTTAACACTAAATTGATTTTTGATTGAAAGAAAATATACAAATCTTCCCTTTTTAACATTTATTATCTAATTTTAAAATAAATAAAAACATGAAAAATGAAAGTGTTTTATTTTAATGTTAATGTAGTGCATTATATTAAAAATTCGGAGTAAAAAAATAAAGTATTTTTGGATTTAATTTCTAATTAATTTATTTTCTTTTAAAAAACGAGTTTCAGCAAATTTTACGAATTGTTTTATTAATAGCTTCATTGTTTAATTTGAACTAATATATAATTCTAACTATATAAGTCAAACTAATATATATAAAGAACATTTTCAGTAATTATAAGTGTTACAAAACTTTGGAGTTATAGTTTATTGAAAATAAATCATCATCATCGTAATGTGCTCTCATAACAAAAAGTTTGTCAAAATTTTGCCAAACTCCTTAATGTATTATAATTTTAACATTTATTATTATTCCTTGTTAATTATTTTAAAAAATATTTAATTAAATGTTGCACATTTATTAAAAATTATTTAGAAATATATTAAAAAAAATTTCTGCAAATACACAATAATATACACGTAACATAAAATATATAACATATAAATTACCATTCTTCCCATGGAAAAGCACATGCAGATTCACACTGCAAAAACACACACTTGCATGAAAACCCCTCCCAACATGCCGGCAGAGAAAGGGAACGGACAGCCACACAGACAGATGGGACTTCCATCATTAACCGTTAGAGCTAATTTACTGGTTTCCATGTCCACCCTTTACCGCTATACTGCCGGTGTTGGTGGCGGACGCCTGGTTGCTTTTTGCACCGTTTGCGGCACATTCAGTAAATGAGCTTTACTATTAGAGGAGAAGGTATAACTCCACGAGAGGAAGATGAGAGTGGGCATGCCATGCAGATGCTCCAGTGATGCAGTCCGCTTGAACCTCTCAATTACAATAGTTCTTCGGAGTTAACCCCGTTGTTACTGAAGGGTTTGACACTTCGGTTATTTACAATCCCTTTCAGAAACAAAAAGGTTATGAAGACACTTACCTGGAGTCAAGAAACGTAATATTAAAAAAGTGGTGGAGTGGTAACAGCCCCTTGGTTTTTTTGTTATTTTTTGTATACAATTTTCTTATTTTATTGGTGCAAACACATGAAACACACTGTGTGCAGTCACACCTGCTCCTCAGAGCATCTCTAGCTGGTGGGATTGTGTGGTGGTACCAGGGCTAGAAAGGCCTCTCCAGTCCTGAGGGTAGGCATCGTACTGAAGAGCAAATATAACCATCAGTCAACCTCAAAATCCGATCACAAAGTTACTTTTATTATTTTACTTTAATATATCTTACTTTTTGTTTATTTTATTTTTTATTTATTTTTTTTTTACTTAGTTAATTTATTTTTTATATATCATTTTTGTTGTAGGATTAATTACCTCTTTTGTTTTATTTAATTTTTTTCTGTTACATTTGTTTGCTTTACTTTAGCATTTTTTAATTTGTTTTAATTTACTTTTTAGATTTTCTATTTTTTATTTTTATTTTTTTTTAGTACACTTATACTTAGAATTTTAAACACCAAACTAACCCCTTTAGCTATACAGCATGCCCTAATATTTTTTTTATCTCATTCCTTTTTTTTTAAATAAAAGAACAAGATATTATGAATTTTTATGATTTATTTTTAAACATTACCACTTCTTATGTTATTTCCTCCAGTGGAATGTAGCGGACTCCTGTCTTCTTTGTAACCTAACTATGAGTGTCTCCTAAAAAGTGTGAACCAATACTAAAGCGCTCATTCGCTATGTCGCTTACCCCATGTGCAGGGCATTGCAGTAGCCAAGGTATCCATGGTGACGACCACTAGCAACTAACTGTCACTATAAGAGTGGTTCTAACCATGGATGTCTAAGCTACTGCAATGACCTGCACATGGGGTAAGTGACATAGCGAATCAGAAGAACTATACTGTGTTACGGACCCTAAGGAACTACAGCTACGCTTGGTGTTATATTCTCCTAGTCCCAATGAAGGTTGTGGGATTGTTCATCGGCCTGCTGTCTGTGCCTGCTCTATCTCACACCCCGTCATAAACTGGTTGGCAGTGGTGGGATCAGAGCAGAAGGAATGGATAACAGCGGCCCAGCAACGAATGGAGCCAGAACCTCAGGATACAGGAATTGGACTGTGGGGAATCTACAAACAAAGGCCCATGAATTAGGGGTCAGTTACAAAGGACTATCCAAAGAGCAACTAATTGAGGCTTTGGAAGGAGCCAGCCTTCAAGATGGCACTGGAGGTGGATTCCCAGATCAATTGGAGGTAAATGCCTGGAAAAGTCAGTGGGTTGTGTGGTATGAGGAGGAGATGGCATTGCTTGAGGGTGAAGCCATCATAGAAGATAAAAGGGAGGCCATTCTAAGATCCCATGAAAGGCAGCTCACTGTGGAAGCAGCTAGAAACCCCAGGCAGACATTAACCACCACACCCAGCATGAGAGAAACTCCATGAGTGTCCTGTAAGGACTTTAAGCCATTTAATGAGGCTTCAGGGGACGTTGGGGGATTCTTCCAAGACTTTGAACATCAATGTCAGTTAATGGAAGTTCCAGAAATGGAACATCTGGTGGGACTCTTAGAGGGTGGAGCTGCAGAAGTGTAACGAGCTATGGACCCACGGTGGAACCGTGAGTATGAGGACATTAAGGAAACCATCCTGGAACATTATGCGGTTACTCCAGACACTTACAGGACTCAGTTCCACTCATTAGCCTGTAATAGGGAAGGCTTTTTTAAAATGTATGCCCATAGGATCAAACAGGCGTGTCATCGCTGGCTGGAAAGAGAGGGTGCCTTAACTTGGGAGACCATCCTCCAGGTTATCCTAAAAGAACAGTTCTTTTTCAAATGCCCCGCTGAGATCAGGGAATGGGGAAAGAAAACCAGCAACAGTAGAACAAGCTGCCGCTTTAGCTGATGAGGTTCTCACCATCAAACCTCAGTGGAAAAAGCTGCTGGTGGATGGAGAAAAAACTACCAACACTTCAGTCCCCAAGGTTGTTGTCCAACTAGACCACCAATTGATACCCATGTGAATCACCTTCCAGCTAGTGCTACCTCATCCTCTAGAATGCGACAAGGAGATTATGTAGTAGAGCGCAGGTGTTATGGCTGTGGGCATTCTGGGCATCTGCCACATGCCCAGCTACCAAGTGGAGGAATCATTCTCAACCCCAACAACCACCTTATGTACCTTCACAGGAATATCAGCCTCCAGGTTCCCATACCTCCTTCCCCAGAATGCAAATGGGAGGGAGTGTGACACAGTGCAGATGTTACCGATGTGGGCAGACTGGGCATCTGCAAGATACCTGCCCTCATGGCAAATTGAGAAATAATCCTACACCAAATCGGCCTATAAATTATTTAAAGCCAAATATCATGGAGGAAGGGTTGTCACCCCTCCATGTTGACTTGCCTAATGAATCAGACACCCATGTACAGTCATTAGGGGTTTATGGGGTGCGGGCCACAGCCACGAGTTCCTCTAATAATCAAAGAAAGCATTTATGAAAGGTCAAGCTGGACGGTCGGAGAGTTCTTGGGTTTTGTGACTCTGGGGCATTTCTCACCATAGCTGATCCCAGAGTGGTTCGGCCAGGATTACCATTGAATTAGTTGGAGGCCAATGGAGGAATATCCCAAAAGCAAATATAGAACTGGACTTTGGCTTTGGGGTCAAGCAATGTGTGGTTGGGGTGATGATTGGCCTGCCTGCAGATATTGTCCTAGGAAATGATGTGGGAGATCTACAGTGCCGATTTGTGGGTCCAGGAATCAGCGTTTAAGTCAGAGGTTGCGAAATGGAGCCTGGACCTTCAGCCCTGTAACTTTATTGTATGATATCTAAAAGAGAACCAGCACCAAAATACTGATGGATTGTCCAGACAGGAGGAGCCATGAGTCCCAGCTGCCATGTCTACGTGTACTTGACAAGCGACTTGTTGAGGTCACTAGTCTGTACACAAATTGAGAGGGGAAGGGGTTGTAACAGAGTGCCCCCCCCCACCTCAGCCTGTTTTCATTGACCATACTGGACTCATGCCTATATTAGCATTTTCTGTCCGGCATATAGTGGGGGCATGGGTGTCTTTGTTCCTCTCTGCTGGGGGCTTCCCTTAAATACACAACTCTGCAGACCTGCTGGAGACTGGAGTTCTAGAAGATTCCTCATTCTTTGAGTTACCTGTAGTAAATGTTTAAGGGGGTGCGGAGTGTGTATCTCTGCCCAACCTGGCTGATCCCAAGAGAAGGAGAATAATAAGACACATTTTTTTAGTTAGTTGAGTGAAGGGCTAGGACCTGTGCTGAGGCCAGATCCTGGTGCCGTGTATGGATTATTGGAGATCCGTTGGACTATTGGACATTGCAGATCAGTTGCCACGTGGGATTGTGATGTTTCGCCACCCTGCTGGATTTGAGGACTTAGTCTGAGACTGTTGTTGCATTGCACTTAGCGTTGGATTACCGGGTGGAGCCCCCGGGATTGTCCCTTTCTGTGTTTGGCGCCCCCGGGGCTTGTCCCTTTCTGAGTTACTGACACTAAGAAACTACAGCTACGTTTGGTGTTATATTCTCCCAGTCCCAATAAAGGTTGTGGGATTGTTCATCGGCCTGCGTCTCCGCCTGCTCCTTCTCACACCCCGTCGCATGTACTACATTTCTAATTGGAGGTATTTGCTAATATTATTATTGTTATAGTACCTACTACATATTGGGACAGGATTTTGGAGATGAGAATACCATTTTAATGGGAAAAAAAAAAAAGAACTTGAGAAATTAAATAATAAAATTAATATTTGATACAATTAAGTTAAAACATTTCAAATTGAAAGAAAAAATTTCGGAAGTATCAACTCGTAAAGAGCGATGGCTAAAGGCCTACCACTAAAGTTTCTATCGCTTTATTAAATCTATTAGATCTAAATTTGGAGTAATTTATAATAGAAGTAATAATAATAAATATAATAATAAAGATAATAACAGTAGTAGTAATAATAATAATATAATTAAAATTTGCTCTTCTTTTTTTTGAAATTTTGGGCAAAATCTGACAATTGAATCTTAAGAATTGATGCCGTGATTTTATTTTTATTGGCAAAAAAAATAAAAATAAAAAAATTTGTTAAGACCAAAACCAAATTTTTATTTTTTTTTTGCCCTCAAAAACTGAAGAGTAATTTCATGTGATCAAAATAACCCAACAGAACCACCACATGGCAACCCAAAGACGAGCTAGAGATGGGAGCGGGCCAGCAAGGAATGCAGCATACCAGTGCAGTTCAGTGCAGTGAGACAAGCAGCAATGAGTGGCAGGGGATATGCACATTCTGTTCGCCCAAGGAGAGGGGGAGGCGGGTTAGAAGGTGAAGGGGGTGGGCCGTGGGGGTGAGAAGGGGACGGGCCGTGCATCATTACCCCTTAACATAGATGTCAGACATCTTCTCTCCTGTCATGAAAGCATCATCTTCTAAAATCACTTCATCAGTGTTCCAAATTATAACACGCAGCTCAAAACTAGTTGACAATAGCGCGACGATAAACACCAAGAAGAGAGACAAAAAAAAACAAACAAGAAAAGCAAAAAAAAAAAAAAGCTAAATTTTTTTTGTTATTCACGCACAACACAAAAAGCGTAAAACCGGCAACAACGGCAGCGTAGGAACCAGTGTGTGCGCCACAGGTGTACACAGAAGCCCACACATAACACAGAGGCAGAGGTTTGGTTGTATTTTTCACTGGTACGTACCCCCTGACAAAAATGTCACTAGACTTTTCTCCTGTGAAGTAATCATCATCTTCCAGTATTACCTCATCAGTATTCCATATTATCACTCTAAGCTCGTATCTGGTAAGGAGATAGTGAGATTAGTGAGACGTGGCGCCATGGCAGGACGATGGGACTTCTGGGGGTACTGGAGCGGGTCACCTGTTGGTAGAGTCCTCCGTGGTCTACCGGGGGTTGAAGGGCTTCAAGCATATTGTATATTCCTTAACGGGGTATTCTCAAGTTTGAAAGTTATCCCTTACCTGTGGGACACCTGGTGGTCTGACCGATGAGACCCTCCCACCCTTCATTCCGAGAACAAGAGACCCGTGTGAAGGAGATAGAGGTCACTCATGGGTACCTCCGCTCCATTTGGCTGCGGCTGCATGAATGGAGCAGCCGCACACATGATCGACTTCTGCTCCATTCACATGGGGCTTTTCAGGGCCCCGATTCTTGGGATTGGTGAGGGTCTGAACATTAGGACTTCCAACAATCAGGAAGTTATCCCCAATCCAATCAATAGGAGATAACTTTAAAACTTGAGAATACCCCATTAATGGGTTTGTTCATGAAAAACAAGTAATCTCCTATCCTCAGGATAGGTGATAACTTACTGATAGGGTGTACCAGCACCAATCGGCAGAACGGTTACATGTTGGGAGTGGCAAGTCAGACTCCCGACAGCAGCTCTATTCATTGGGCTACCAGAAAAAGCTTAGTTCTACATCCCGATGATGGAGAATGACTGGACCGGTGGTCGAGCATGCGCACGGCTGCTCCATTCTAACCGGGATAAAAGTTCCCCATTCTGCCGATCAGTGAAGGTTGTGGGGGTCAGATCCCACTGATCAACAAGTTGTCAAATATCCAGTGGATAGTTGATAAGCTGTTTTCACCGGACAATCCTATTAGATAACAAAAAAAAATCCTTTACCAATCGCTCCCTGATCCCCGTTAGTCATGGTTTACTCCTTGACAGTGATGACACAGTGTCCGTACACGTTAGCACAACAGCCAATCACTGACCTGAGTAGTGACATGTTGACAGGTCTGATGTCATCCCCACATCTGGCTATTGGCTGCCGTGGCCGTAGGTTAGGTGACATCACCACTGCAGCAGTGTAAAGCAAGACCGGAGGGATTCCAGGGAATCGTGTATGCAGGGATGGGGATTATTTAGGTAAGAAAATAATTTTTGGGTCGTTTCAACCTTATTTTTTTTTTACAGGCTGGAAAACTTTTTTATTAAAATAAATACACTACTTTCCTCCCCCAATCCAAAACAAACTGGAACGTAAAGCGTTATTCTCAGCATCAATAATGGTTAAAATTGCAAAGTGCTTGGAAAAAGAAACAACTTTATAATTTTAAACTTCTTAAAAATCTTTTAATCTTATTAAAATGTTTTACTGTTTAAAGCCCGTTGTTTGGGTTACCGGCCACCATTGCAGTCAAGAAGAGGTGGCCAAGCATACGCAGTGCTTGCATGCTCTTTTTTAGTACAGCCCTGTATGCACTGAACTAAAGCTGGAGAAGATGTCGTCTCCGATATACAGCATCGGAGAGTGTAAAATACGGATCCGCGGTGCAATCTTCAGGAGCGCGACACTCCCACGCCCCCCCAGCCTGGAGGCGGAGGAGTGTTGTGCTCCTGAAGATGAATCCTTTACATTGTTTCCAATAAAATTAAAGGAAAGTAAGTCGTAGAGACGAGACAAATTCAATAAATGTGGTCTTAATTTTTGTTATATTCTTGTTTTCTTTTTTTTAAGCAAAAAAAGCTACAATAATAATATAATATTACAACAATAATAATGGAAAAAGAATATTCTCTAGAACAGAAAAGTTTCCCACTAGATGGCAGAATAAAGGCTTCCTGGCCTAAACTGATAATAAATAATTTTCCCCCAAAAATTTGCAAATATAAAAAAAATAATAAAAACCAAAATAAAATACAATTTGTAGGGTAAAATAAATGTCTCTGGAAACACAAGTTAATTATCCCAGAATATTGCTCCAATAGAAGAATGCTTTGTTCTGGTGATCACCGGCCCGGTGACCGTGGCTCAGTCGGCTGATTTTGCCTTTATTGTATTTTTTTCTATTATCTCCGACATTACAGATATTATTATCACATGGTCCAGAAATACACAGAATAATGAAAAAAAAAAGCCAAACTTCTTGTACTTTTTAGAGTCTACAGGACGACTTACCTGATGTGGATTTAGAGATTATTAGGTCTAAAAAAATGTAATCGTTATCGGAATATACAGACATGAGACAAAACTTTTTTTTTTCTTAGCAAAACTAATATTCTGAGAATGTGACCAATCACTACATCAGAAATCGGGGCTAAATCCAGGTCTCGTGTATGTTACTCGGGCAGCGCCTGTCGACAATTTTAGCGGCTCGGATCGGACCACGACCTCCGCCACGGCATGAAGGCATTGAATGTTCACAGTATTCATTGATCCACACATCTGATTTGGTGGAAAAGTTGTGCAAACAGGTAAATCATAGACTTAAAGGAACATTTTGATCCTTTATAATTTTGTTGACCGAGAAAAAAAATGTGACAACCGGCGGCATATGTCTCACAGTCATTGGTCACTGTGGTGTATTAAAGAGAATGTATTATAGGGAATGGATCACAGAAAATATTGTTTTAACTAATTAAAATGAGATACTGATAAAATACATTTTCCCAGGATGTCCCTCATGACTGCACGACAGGAGGTAGTCCTACTCATCCTCTAGGGACAGGAAACACACGAGAGGTTAAAAGCCCCCTTCCACCACACCCTCAGTGTTTTTCCTGTCCTTAGCAGTGCGAAGATTACCTGGGAGCTCAGGGGGATCGGAGGGGATCGATCTCTTCCCTTCCCTTTGTGAAGAGGCTCCAGGCTGATACCTCGCTGGGTGGGGGTCCCTCAGCCAGGTCAGTAGAGCGGGATGAGGCTCCTGACTTCGCCGCTTCCCTCTGTTGGCGCCATGCTTCATCTGCCGACCAAACTTCTGGGTCGCGTGTTCCAGAGTGGAACGCATTTCCGTTCCAGACGCCATTTGATGACGCACGTGCGTTCCAGGGTGGTGCACACATACGGTTTAGAGGGAAACCTCCGATTTGGACGGAGCAGGATGCATTCCAACGTGGAACGTAAAGGAAATGTCGATGGGGGATGTCTCTAGAGCACCTGGACCAGGTAAGACCCTATAAAAGGGTGCTTTCAAGGGTGTTGAGTGTGCACAGTCTGAATCCTTGCTCAGAGGCACCAGCCGAACAGTCACTGGGTAGTGGAAGTCTCTGGAATGGGCATCCGTCTGGTCTAGACCGAAAAAATGAAAGTATCGGCAGAACTAAGAACTTCCCTATCATGGTGGACATCCCCAACGAAACTCCAGAAAGGAGTACCATGGATCTTATCCCCCTTCATTCATATTCCCACGACACCAGCCAGATAGGCTGAGAAGCAGATATAGAGGGTCAATAACCTTCAGGGCACATGGTCCCCAGAAGAACGGAAGAGATCGTCCAATTACAGAGAACTAAGAGCGGTATGGGAATAGCTCCAGCAATGCCAGAATGTCATCAGAGGATATCATGTGTAGGTTTTCTCAGACAATGTCACAACTGTCTCTTTTGTACGTCGGCAAAGAGGTCCGAGGGGCGGACGTCTACAGGCCTTAGCAGAACAACTCTTTTAGTGGGCAGAAAAAAACTGTTCTTTCCATTTCAGCAGTTCACCTGAAGAGCTCAGAAAACAAAGTGGCAGATTTTCTCATCTAGAGTTTTTTCAGCAGCTAACCCAGAGATGGGGTGCCCCACACATAAATTTATTTGCAACCCGAAGGAATATGAAACTAACAAAAATTTTCTCTATAGACCCAAGAGACAACCCAGAAGGAGTAGATGTTTTGTCTCAGAGTTGGGGAACAGATCTTCTATATGTATTTCCTCTTATCCCAAGGGTCCTAAGGAAAATCCCAGAAGATCGAGCCACGGTGATATTGGTGGCCCCCTACTGGCCCAAGAGAAGCTGGTTCCTGTTGTTACGCCACATGGCTCTGGAGGATCCATTTCCCAGGGCCCCCTCTTACACCAGGATATACACCTCCTACGCCTGACAGCCTGGATCCTCAGAGGCAGATCCTAAGTTCTAAAGGACTGTCAGACAGAAAGATAACAGATATGCAGGCTAGCAGGAAGCCAGTAACTTTGGCCATCTATTCCAAGGTATGGAAGAAATTCTGCTCACACGTAGGAGAATCCATTTCAGAGTCTACCTGTCTGGATATTCCCAAGATCCTAGAGTTCCTCCAGCTCAGGTTCGAAAAGGGCTTAATGCCTAGCACACTAAGGGTACAAATCCCTGCTCTTAGCACCTTTTTAGACTTTCAGACTTCCTGCCAACAGACCACCCTTGGGTTGCGAGGTTTACTAGGGCAGTCACCCGTTTGAGACCCACAATTAGAAAATCTGTCCCACCATGGGACCTAAATCTAGTGCTAGGCGTCTTATGCAAATCTCCCTTTGAGCCTCTGGAAGAGTCTAACATAAGACTACTCTCCATGAAAACAGCGTTCTTAGTGGCGGTCACCTCAGAAAAACGGGCAGGGGAGGTCCAGACATTGTCGGTAAGGGATCCTTATCTGCAAATTCTAGTAGACCGGATAATATTCAGACTTGATCCCTCTTTTCTTCCAAAAGTAGTATCTAAGACGAACTTGAACCAGGAAATTGTTCTAGCTTTCAAATGTCACATTCTAAAAAATGAGAAGGAAAGACTATTCCATACCCTGGATGTGAGAAGATGGGTGGTCCGTTATGTAGAAACTACAGAACCCTGGAGACAGGACTCAAATCTGTTCATACAGCATTCAGGAAGGAATAGGGGCAAAAAAGCCTCAAAAGTGACCCTAGCCAGATGGATAACCTCAGCCATATCTCTGGCATATGAGTCGGAAGGAAAAGAACCACCAATTAATATTAGAGCTCACTGCACAAGAGCAATTTCCATGTCCTGGGCCGAGAGAGCGGGAGCTTCTGTGGATCAAATCTGCACGGCTGCGACCTGGTCTAATCTAACCACCTTCTGCAGGCACTACAAACTAGACTAGATAAGGACAACAGTCCTCCATACAGAATAATGGGCCCCACATAGTTCTCCATACAATATAATTGGCCCCACATAGTCCTCCATACAGAATAATCGGCCCACATAGTCCTCCATACAGTATAATGGGTCATTATACTGTATGGAGGACTATGTGGGGCCATTATTCTGTATGGAGGACTATGTAGGGCCATTATTCTGTATGGAGGACTATGTGGGGCCCATTATACTGTATAGAGGACTATATGAGGCTCATTATTCTGTATGGAGGACTATATGAGGCTCATTATTCTGTATGGAGGACTATGTGGGGCCATTATACTGTATGGAGGACTATATGGGGCCCATTATACTGTATGGAGGACTATGTGGGGCCCATTATACTGTATGGAGGACTATGTGGGGCCCATTATACTGTATGGAGGACTATGTGGGGCCATTATACTCTATGGAGGACTATGTGAAGCCCATTATTCCGTATGGAGGACTATGTGGGGCCATTATTCTGTATGGAAGACTATGTAGGGCCATTATTCTGTATGGAGGACTATGTGGGGCCCATTATTCTGTATAGAGGACTATATGAGGCTCATTATTCTGTATGGAGGACTATATGAGGCTCATTATACTGTATGGAGGACTATGTGGGGCCATTATACTGTATGGAGGACTATATGGGGCCCATTATACTGTATGGAGGACTATGTGGGGCCCATTATACTCTATGGAGGACTATGTGGGGCCATTATACTCTATGGAGGACTATGTGAAGCCCATTATTCTGTATGGAGGACTATGTAGGGCCCACTATACAGTATGGAGGACTATGTGGGGCCCATTATACTGTATGGAGGACTATGTGGGCCGATTATTCTGTATGGAGGACTATGTGGGGCCAATTATATTGTATGGAGAACTATGTGGGGCCCATTATTCTGTATAGAGGACTATGTGGGGCCATTATTCTGTATGGAGGATTATGTGGGACCATTATACTGTATGGAGGACTATATGGGGCCATTATACTGTATAGAGGACTATGTGGGGTCCATTATTCTGTATGGAGGACTATGTGGGGCCATTATACTGTATGGAGGACTATGTAGGGCCATTATACTGTATGGAGGACTATGTGGGGCCCATTATTCTGTATGGAGGACTATGCGGGGCCCATTATACTGTATGGAGGACTATGTGGGACCCATTATTCTGTATGAAGGACTCTGTGGGCCCATTATTCTGTATGGAGGACTATGTGGGGCCCATTATTCTGTATGGAGGACTATGTGAGGCCCATTATTCTGTATGGAGTGTAACATACCTGGCGGAGTCCTTGCATGGTGGTCCATCTCCCACTGTGCAAGAGGGCGCACTTGATCTCCTGTCCAGAATGTCTCTCTGGCTTCCCTCCATGCTGTCTGTTTGTGTCTGTTTCTGCTGCTTAAGGGCGGCGCCCGATCACTTCCTGCCTTTTGTACCTGCTGTGGGTCACACCCCTTGTGCGTCCTCAGCCTATTGCTGTCTGTCACTTGGTATATAGCTCAGCAGCTCCCTTCTATCCCTGCCTGAGCATAGTGTTTCCTTCAGTGTGTGCTTGCACTCTGAAGGTGCCAGGTCCCGTCTCTTGTCTCCTGCTTTTTGTATCAGTTCCCGTGTCTGAACTGAGTCCTGTATTTCTCCTGCTTTGCGGTATCAGCTCCCGTGTCTGAACTGAGTCCTTTCTTGTTCTCTTGTCTGTCCTGTCTGAACACGCTCCTAGCCTGTTCCTCTCGCCTTCTAGTGGCCGATTTCCTAGACCCGCTCCTGTGTCTGGTCTGTCCTGTCTGAACACACTCCTTGCCTGTTCGTTCCGCCTTCTAGTGGCCGATTTCCTAGACCCGCTCCTGTGTCTGGTCTGTCCTGTCTGAACACGCTCCTTGCCTGTTCGTTCCGCCTCTCTGGGGGCCGTATTCCCAGACCCGCTCCTGTATCCCTCTGCAGTGTCGGTCTCCTCCGTACACTCAGTTCCAGTCTGAACTCTCTCCTGTCCTTTACCTGTTTTGCCTCTATGTCCGTTCCCTTCCTTTTTCTGCAGAGTCTGAACTCGTACCTAACTCCTGCTTGTTGTCTCTGCAAGTACTGTGTGAGTATCTGGCTCTGTCTTTCCCTTCCTGTCTGTTCCGTGTGAACAGAGCCCTGTCCTCCCTGCTCAGCCTTGTCTGCACTCTAGCTGTGCTTGCCTTTACCCCCCTGCCTGCATACCCGCCTGCCTGCATACCAGTCGTGCCTGCCTATACCCACCAGTCTGTGTGCCAGCCTACCAGCCTGTTCCTGTATTCCCCTGTGTGGGTCAACAGCCGTGTCCGGGGTCTGTCCTGGAGTAGCACCTGGTCCCTCTGCTCGGTTCCTCCTTGGTGCACTGGCGTCGTATGCCGTCGTGCGACCCTGGTCGGATCGGGTGAATACCTAGTCACGCCCATCCAGGCATTCACTCTCCGGCACGGTCCAGTGGAATCACTACCAATCACACGCACACGCCGCTTAGCCCGGGCGTGTGCATAACAGCATGCTCAGGCCATGGTTCCCGTTGAGCCCCACGGCCTTCGCTCTTTGAGAAGTTTTTCCAGCGAATACATGCATTAAAATAAATAAATAATTTTTTTTCCCCCTTTAGCTGACTTCCAGGCGAATTACGCACCCGTCCAGATGGATCTATCAGCTCTCGTTCCTGCGGATCCGCCACGTTACTATGGGGATCCAAGACAGTGTCGTGCATTTGTGGAGCAATGCATGCTACACTTTAAGGCCTACCCTCTCTATTTTCCTTCCGATTGGGCTAAAGTGGCCTTTATAATTGACTACCTAGCGGGTGATGCCTTGAAATGGGTCACCCCCCCTATGGGAAGCATGGGATCCTGTCATCCTTGACCTGCAGGCCTTCCTGGTGGCCTTTCGTATGGTCTTCGAGGACCCTAACTCTGAAGCCCCTGCTGAAGCTTCACTTCCCAATATCCCGGAGCAGCCCCGACGGGTAATGTGTGTGGGTAGCGCAATAGTCCTCCAGCCCAATGAGACTACTGCCCACCCAGAATCCTCACAGGGTGACTACGCTTTCCGGAATACTTCTCTCAACCTCAAGAGGCAGTCCAGACGTGCTAGACTTAGAGGCAAGCCGTCACGCCAGGGTCTGTCTTCCCTGAGACCTCCTGACCCCAACCTTGAAGTCCCTACTGAAGCTTCATCTCCCTGTATCCCGGAGAAACCCCAATGGGTAATGTGCGTGGGTAGTGCACCAGTTCTCCTGGCCGAAGAGACTTCTGCCCATCCAGACTCCACACAGGAGAACTTCCTGCACCCGGCATCAGATGCTTCTTTCTCTTTAACCGGTGTGCATGTCCAAGGATGCTCCAAAGCTGTGGTTACCTCAGAGTCTGTGCACCTCTACTACCTGGCGGAGGATCCCCTGTTGCCTCCTGAACCCTCCGGGATACCACTCGATGACAAATGGAGAGAGACTTCTCTACACCCGGTACTCAATACTTTGTCCGCTTCGTCCTGTGAGCCTGACAATGGGTACCCCAAAGTGGTAGTTACCTCCGAGTCTCTACACCCCTCCGACCAGGCGGAGGATCTCCAGTTGTCTCCTGAACCCTTCGGGGTGCTACCTGGTAGCGAAAGGACAGAGACTCTCTTATACTCTGTACCTGATACCTCGCTCGCTTCGTCCAGTGAGTCCAACCTAGTGTACTCCGAAGCAGAGGTTACTCCTGAGTCTCTACACCCCTCCGACCAGGCGGAGGACCTCCAGTTGTGTTCAGAATCCTTCGGGGTGCCACCTGGTGGTGAATGGACAGAGACTTTCCTATATCCTGGATCTGATACCTCGCTTGCTTCGTCCAGTGAGTCCGACCTAGTGTACTCTGAAGCAGAGGTTACCCGTGAGTCTCTACACCCCTCTGACCAGGCGGAGGACCGCCAGCTGTCTCCAGAACCCTTCGGGGTGCCACCTGGTGGTGAATGGACAGAGACTTTCCTATACTCGGTACCCGATACCTCGCCTGCTTCCTCCAGTGAGTCCGACCTAGTGTACTCTGAAGCAGAGGTTACCCGTGAGTCTCTACACCCCTCTGACCTGGCGGAGGACCGCCAGCTGTCTCCAGAACCCTTCGGGGTGCCACCTGGTGGTGAATGGACAGAGACTTTCCTATACTCGGTACCCGATACCTCGCCTGCTTCCTCCAGTGAGTCCGACCTAGTGTACTCTGAAGCAGTTGTTTTCTCTGAGCCTCTGCACTCTTCTGACCCGGCGGAGGACCTCCAGTTGTTTCCTGAATCCTCCGGGATACCACCAGATAACAAAGAGACAGTGACTTTTCCTCATTATGTACCTGATAACCCGTCTATTTCTTCCTGTGAGCTTGACAAGATGTACCTCGAAGCAGAGATTACCCTTAAGTCTCTGTCCCCCTCCAACCCAGTGAACGACTGGCCCTCGAATTCCCTGCGGAAGATTCTGGCAGGCCTGAAGAAGAGGGGGCGTAAGGGGGGAGGTACTGTAACATACCTGGCAGCGTCCTTGCATGGTGGTCCATCTCCCACTGTGCAAGAGGGCGCACTTGATCTCCTGTCCAGAATGTCTCTCTGGCTTCCCTCCATGCTGTCTGTTTGTGTCTGTTTCTGCTGCTTAAGGGCGGCGCCCGATCACTTCCTGCCTTTTGTACCTGCTGTGGGTCACACCCCTTGTGCGTCCTCAGCCTATTGCTGTCTGTCACTTGGTATATAGCTCAGCAGCTCCCTTCTATCCCTGCCTGAGCATAGTGTTTCCTTCAGTGTGTGCTTGCACTCTGAAGGTGCCAGGTCCCGTCTCTTGTCTCCTGCTTTTTGTATCAGTTCCCGTGTCTGAACTGAGTCCTGTATTTCTCCTGCTTTGCGGTATCAGCTCCCGTGTCTGAACTGAGTCCTTTCTTGTTCTCTTGTCTGTCCTGTCTGAACACGCTCCTAGCCTGTTCCTCTCGCCTTCTAGTGGCCGATTTCCTAGACCCGCTCCTGTGTCTGGTCTGTCCTGTCTGAACACGCTCCTTGCCTGTTCGTTCCGCCTTCTAGTGGCCGATTTCCTAGACCCGCTCCTGTGTCTGGTCTGTCCTGTCTGAACACGCTCCTTGCCTGTTCGTTCCGCCTCTCTGGGGGCCGTATTCCCAGACCCGCTCCTGTATCCCTCTGCAGTGTCGGTCTCCTCCGTACACTCAGTTCCAGTCTGAACTCTCTCCTGTCCTTTACCTGTTTTGCCTCTATGTCCGTTCCCTTCCTTTTTCTGCAGAGTGTGAACTCGTACCTAACTCCTGCTTGTTGTCTCTGCAAGTACTGTGTGAGTATCTGGCTCTGTCTTTCCCTTCCTGTCTGTTCCGTGTGAACAGAGCCCTGTCCTCCCTGCTCAGCCTTGTCTGCACTCTAGCTGTGCTTGCCTTTACCCCCCTGCCTGCATACCCGCCTGCCTGCATACCAGTCGTGCCTGCCTATACCCACCAGTCTGTGTGCCAGCCTACCAGCCTGTTCCTGTATTCCCCTGTGTGGGTCAACAGCCGTGTCCGGGGTCTGTCCTGGAGTAGCACTTGGTCCCTCTGCTCGGTTCCTCCTTGGTGCACTGGCGTCGTATGCCGTCGTGCGACCCTGGTCGGATCGGGTGAATACCTAGTCACGCCCCTCCAGGCATTCACTCTCCGGCACGGTCCAGTGGAATCACTACCAATCACACGCACACGCCGCTTAGCCCGGGCGTGTGCATAACATGGAGGACTATGTGGGGCCATTATACTGTATGGAGGACTATGTGGGGCCATTATTCTGTATGGAGGACTATGTGGGGCCCATTATTCTGTATGGAGGACTATGTGAGGCCCATTATTCTGTATGGAGGACTATGTGGGGCCATTATACTGTATGGAGGACTATGTGGGGCCATTATACTGTATGGAGGACTATGTGGGGCCATTATTCTGTATGGAGGACTATGTGGGGCCATTATTCTGTATGGAGGACTATGTGGGGCCATTATTCTGTATGGAGGACTATGTGGGGCCCATTATTCTGTATGGAGGACTATGTGAGGCCCATTATTCTGTATGGAGGACTATGTGAGGCCCATTATTCTGTATGGAGGACTATGTGGGGCCATTATACTGTATGGAGGACTATGTGGGGCCATTATTCTGTATGGAGGACTATGTGGGGCCCATTATTCTGTATGGAGGACTATGTGGGGCCATTATTCTGTATGGAGGACTATGTGGGGCCCATTATTCTGTATGGATGACTATGTAGGGCCCACTATACTGTATGGAGGACTATGTAGGGCCCACTATACTGTATGGAGGACTATGTAGGGCCCACTATACTGTATGGAGGATTATGTGGGGCCATTATACTGTGTGGAGGACTATGTGGGGCCCATTATTCTGTATGCAGGATTATGGGGTCCATTATTCTGTATGGAGCACTATGTGGGGCCATTATACTGTATGGAGGACTATGTGGGGCCAATTATTCTCTGTATGGAGGACTATGTGGGGCCATTATTCTGTATGGAGGACTATGTGGGGCCATTATTCTGTATGGAGGATTATGTGGGGCCCATTATACTGTATGGAGGACTATGTGGGGCCAATTATTCTCTGTATGGAGGACTATGTGGGGCCATTATTCTGTATGGAGGACTATGTGGGGCCATTATTCTGTATGGAGGACTATGTAGGGCCCACTATACTGTATGGAGGACTATGTAGGGCCCACTATACTGTACGGAGGATTATGTGGGGCCATTATACTGTGTGGAGGACTATGTGGGGCCCATTATTCTGTATGCAGGATTATGGGGTCCATTATTCTGTATGGAGGATTATGTGGGGCTCATTATTTTGTATGGAGGACTATGTGGGGCCCATTATTCTGTATGGAGGACTATGTGGGGCCCATTATTCTGTATGGAGGATTATGTGGGGCCCATTATTCTGTATGGAGGACTATGTGGGGCCCATTATTCTGTATGGAGGATTATGTGGGGCCCATTATTCTGTATGGAGGATTATGTGGGGCCCAGTATTTTGTATGGAGGACTATGTGGGGCCATTATTCTGTATGGAGGATTATGTGGGTCCCATTATACTGTATGGAGGACTATGTGGGGCCCATTATACTGTATGGAGGACTATGTGGGGCCCATTATTCTGTATGGAGGACTATGTGGGCCCATTATTCTGTATGGAGCACTATGTGGGGCCCATTATTCTGTATGGAGGATTATGTGGGGCCCAGTATTTTGTATGGAGGATTATGTGGGGCCCAGTATTTTGTATGGAGGATTATGTGGGGCCCATTATTCTGTATGGAGGATTATGTGGGGCCCAGTATTTTGTATGGAGGATTATGTGGGGCCCATTATTCTGTATGGAGGATTATGTGGGGCCCAGTATTTTGTATGGAGGATTATGTGGGGCCCATTATTCTGTATGGAGGATTATGTGGGGCCCAGTATTTTGTATGGAGGACTATGTGGGGCCATTATTCTGTATGGAGGATTATGTGGGTCCCATTATACTGTATGGAGGACTATGTGGGGCCCATTATACTGTATGGAGGACTATGTGGGCCCATTATTCTGTATGGAGGACTATGTGGGGCCCATTATTCTGTATGGAGCACTATGTGGGGCCCATTATTCTGTATGGAGGACTATGTGGGGCCCATTATTCTGTGTGGAGGACTATGTGGGGCCCATTATACTGTATGGAGGACTATGTGGGGCCATTATTCTGTATGGAGGACTATGTGGGGCCCATTATACTGTATGGAGGATTATGTGGGGTTATTATACTGTATGGAGGACTATGTGGGGCCCATTATACTGTATGGTGGACTATGTGGGGCCCATTATTCTGTATGGAGCACTATGTGGGGCACATTATTCTGTATGGAGGACTATGTGGGGCCCATTATTCTGTGTGGAGGACTATGTGGGGCACATTATTCTGTATGGAGGACTATGTGGGGCCCTTTATACTGTATGGAGGACTATGTGGGCCCATTATTCTGTATGGAGGACTATGTGGGGCCCATTATTCTGTATGGAGCACTATGTGGGGCCCATTATTCTGTATGGAGGACTATGTGGGGCCATTATTCTGTATGGAGGACTATGTGGGGCCCATTATTCTGTATGGAGGACTATGTGAGGCCCATTATTCTGTATGGAGGACTATGTGAGGCCCATTATTCTGTATGGAGGACTATGTGAGGCCCATTATTCTGTATGGAGGACTATGTGAGGCCCATTATTCTGTATGGAGGACTATGTGGGGCCATTATTCTGTATGGAGGACTATGTGAGGCCCATTATTCTGTATGGAGGACTATGTGAGGCCCATTATTCTGTATGGAGGACTATGTGAGGCCCATTATTCTGTATGGAGGACTATGTGGGGCCATTATTCTGTATGGAGGACTATGTGGGGCCATTATTCTGTATGGAGGACTATGTGGGGCCCATTATTCTGTATGGATGACTATGTAGGGCCCACTATACTGTATGGAGGACTATGTAGGGCCCACTATACTGTATGGAGGACTATGTAGGGCCCACTATACTGTATGGAGGATTATGTGGGGCCATTATACTGTGTGGAGGACTATGTGGGGCCCATTATTCTGTATGCAGGATTATGGGGTCCATTATTCTGTATGGAGCACTATGTGGGGCCATTATACTGTATGGAGGACTATGTGGGGCCAATTATTCTCTGTATGGAGGACTATGTGGGGCCATTATTCTGTATGGAGGACTATGTGGGGCCATTATTCTGTATGGAGGATTATGTGGGGCCCATTATACTGTATGGAGGACTATGTGGGGCCAATTATTCTCTGTATGGAGGACTATGTGGGGCCATTATTCTGTATGGAGGACTATGTGGGGCCATTATTCTGTATGGAGGACTATATAGGGCCCACTATACTGTATGGAGGACTATGTAGGGCCCACTATACTGTATGGAGGATTATGTGGTGCCATTATACTGTGTGGAGGACTATGTGGGGCCCATTATTCTGTATGCAGGATTATGGGGTCCATTATTCTGTATGGAGGATTATGTGGGGCTCATTATTTTGTATGGAGGACTATGTGGGGCCCATTATTCTGTATGGAGGACTATGTGGGGCCCATTATTCTGTATGGAGGACTATGTGGGGCCCATTATTCTGTATGGAGGACTATGTGGGGCCCATTATTCTGTATGGAGGACTATGTGGGGCCCATTATTCTGTATGGAGGACTATGTGGGGCCATTATACTGTATGGAGGACTATGTAGGGCCCATTATTCTGTATGGAGGATTATGTGGGGCCCATTATTCTGTATGGAGGACTATGTGGGGCCCATTATTCTGTATGGAGGACTATGTGGGGCCCATTATTCTGTATGGAGGATTATGTGGGGCCCATTATTCTGTATGGAGGATTATGTGGGGCCCAGTATTTTGTATGGAGGACTATGTGGGGCCATTATTCTGTATGGAGGATTATGTGGGTCCCATTATACTGTATGGAGGACTATGTGGGGCCCATTATACTGTATGGAGGACTATGTGGGGCCCATTATTCTGTATGGAGGACTATGTGGGCCCATTATTCTGTATGGAGCACTATGTGGGGCCCATTATTCTGTATGGAGGATTATGTGGGGCCCAGTATTTTGAATGGAGGACTATGTGGGGCCCAGTATTTTGTATGGAGGATTATGTGGGGCCCATTATTCTGTATGGAGGATTATGTGGGGCCCAGTATTTTGTATGGAGGATTATGTGGGGCCCATTATTCTGTATGGAGGACTATGTGGGGCCCAGTATTTTGTATGGAGGATTATGTGGGGCCCATTATTCTGTATGGAGGATTATGTGGGGCCCAGTATTTTGTATGGAGGACTATGTGGGGCCATTATTCTGTATGGAGGATTATGTGGGGCCCAGTATTTTGTATGGAGGATTATGTGGGGCCCATTATTCTGTATGGAGGACTATGTGGGGCCCAGTATTTTGTATGGAGGATTATGTGGGGCCCATTATTCTGTATGGAGGATTATGTGGGGCCCAGTATTTTGTATGGAGGACTATGTGGGGCCATTATTCTGTATGGAGGATTATGTGGGGCCCAGTATTTTGTATGGAGGATTATGTGGGGCCCATTATTCTGTATGGAGGATTATGTGGGGCCCAGTATTTTATATGGAGGATTATGTGGGGCCCATTATTCTGTATGGAGGATTATGTGGGGCCCAGTATTTTGTATGGAGGACTATGTGGGGCCATTATTCTGTATGGAGGATTATGTGGGTCCCATTATACTGTATGGAGGACTATGTGGGGCCCATTATACTGTATGGAGGACTATGTGGGGCCCATTATACTGTATGGAGGACTATGTGGGCCCATTATTCTGTATGGAGGACTATGTGGGGCCCATTATTCTGTATGGAGGACTATGTGGGGCCCATTATTCTGTGTGGAGGACTATGTGGGGCCCATTATACTGTATGGAGGACTATGTGGGGCCATTATTCTGTATGGAGGACTATGTGGGGCCCATTATACTGTATGGAGGATTATGTGGGGCCATTATACTGTATGGAGGACTATGTGGGGCCCATTATACTGTATGGAGGACTATGTGGGGCCCATTATTCTGTATGGAGCACTATGTGGGGCACATTATTCTGTATGGAGGACTATGTGGGGCCCATTATTCTGTGTGGAGGACTATGTGGGGCCCATTATACTGTATGGAGGACTATGTGGGGCCATTATTCTGTATGGAGGACTATGTGGGGCCCATTATTCTGTATGGAGCACTATGTGGGGCCCATTATTCTGTATGGAGGACTATGTGGGGCCCATTATTCTGTGTGGAGGACTATGTGGGGCCCATTATACTGTATGGAGGACTATGTGGGGCCATTATTCTGTATGGAGGACTATGTGGGGCCCATTATACTGTATGGAGGATTATGTGGGGCCATTATACTGTATGGAGGACTATGTGGGGCCCATTATACTGTATGGAGGACTATGTGGGGCCCATTATTCTGTATGGAGCACTATGTGGGGCACATTATTCTGTATGGATGACTATGTGGGGCCCATTATTCTGTATGGAGCACTATGTGGGGCCCATTATTCTGTATGGAGGACTATGTGGGGCCCATTATTCTGTATGGAGGACTATGTGGGGCCCATTATTCTGTATGGAGCACTATGTGGGGCACATTATTCTGTATGGAGGACTATGTGGGGCCCATTATTCTGTGTGGAGGACTATGTGGGGCACATTATTCTGTATGGAGGACTATGTGGGGCCATTATTCTGTATACTGGTTGTCCCGCGACTTTGTCCAAGTTTTTCATTTTGGCCCTCAGTGTGTTTAAGTTTGCCATCCCTTCTCTAGAGGATGAGTTGGACAACCTCCTGTCGTGCTGTCATGATGGACTCCTGGAAATACAATTACCGGTAGGACTAATTCCTATTTTTTTTTTCTAATTTGTTTCTATTTCACAGATTTTTCTTTCACTCCGATTTTCTGTACATGGTTATAGGAGCGGCCATATAGTGATGTTATCAGACATTGCACAGGAGGAGGAGGTGAGCTGTGACATCACCTATTGTGAATGGTGGATCCTGTGTTATCTACTGTATATAGAGGTGTTATCAGTCATTGTACAGGAGGAGGAGGAGGTGAGCTGTGATATCACCTATTGTGAATGGTGGATTCTGTGTTATCTACTGTATATAGAGGTGTTATCAGTCATTGTACAGGAGGAGGAGGTGAGCTGTGACATCACCTATTGTGAATGGTGGATTCTGTGTTATCTACTGTATATAGAGGTGTTATCAGTCATTGTACAGGAGGAGGAGGTGAGCTGTGACATCACCTATTGTGAATGGTGGATTCTGTGTTATCTATTGGATATAGAGGTGTTATCAGTCATTGTACAGGTGGAGGAGGAGGTGAGCTGTGACATCACCTATTGTGAATGGTGGATCCTGTGTTATCTATTGGATATAGAGGTGTTATCAGTCATTGTACAGGAGGAGGAGGAGGTGAGCTGTGACATCACCTATTGTGAATGGTGCATCCTGTGTTATCTAGTGTATATAGAGGTGTTATCAGTCATTGTACAGGATGAGGAAGAGGTGAGCTGTGACATCACCTATTGTGAATGGTGAATCCTGTGTTATCTACTGTATATAGAGGTGTTATCAGTCATTGTACAGGAGGAGGAGGTGAGCTGTGACATCACCTATAGTGAATGGTGGATTCTGTGTTATCTACTGTATATAGAGGTGTTATCAGTCATTGTACAGGTGGAGGAGGAGGAGGTGAGCTGTGACATCACCTATTGTGAATGGTGGATCCTGTGTTATCTATTGCATATAGAGGTGTTATAAGTCATTGTACAGGAGGAGGAGGAGGTGAGCTGTGACATCATCTATTGTAAATGGTGAATCCTGTGTTATCTACTGTATATAGAGGTGCCATCAGTCATTGTACAGGATGGGGAGGAGGTGAGCTGTGACATCACCTATTGTGAATGGTGGATCCTGAGTTATCTATTGTATATAGAGGTGTTATCAGTCATTGTACAGGAGGAGGAGGAAGTGAGCTGTGACATCATCTATTGTGAATGGTGGATCCTGTGTTATCTACTGTATATAGAGGTGCCATCAGTCATTGTACAGGATGGGGAGGAGGTGAGCTGTGACATCACCTATTGTGAATGGTGGATCCGGTGTTATCTACTGTATATAGAGGTGTTATCAGTCATTGTACAGGAGGAGGAGGTGAGCTGTGACATCACCTATTGTGAATGGTGGATCCTGTGTTATCTACTGTATTTAGAGGTGTTATCAGTCATTGTACAGGAGGAGGAGGTGAGCTGTGACATCACCTATTGTGAATGGTGGATCCTGTGTTATCTACTGTATATAGAGGTGTTATCAGTTATTGTACAGGAGGAGGAGGTGAGCTGTGACATCATCTATTGTGAATGGTGGATCCTGTGTTATCTACTGTATATAGAGGTGTTATCAGTTATTGTACAGGAGGAGGAGGTGAGCTGTGACATCACCTATTGTGAATGGTGGATCCTGTGTTATCTACTGTATATAGAGGTGTTATCAGTCATTGTACAGGAGGAGGAGGTGAGCTGTGACATCAGCTATTGTGAGTGGTGGATGTTATGGTTTGTATGTATAGAAGTTACCGGTCATTGTAATTCTGCTTCTTATGATGAAGAGACTGATGAGCTCTGATCTCTGTCTATTATGAGGCCCAGAAGTCAAGATGAAAACTAAAAGATTTTAGGAAAACCTTCACCGACAATAGGCCACTTTCTGATGATACATTCCCTTTATTTTTTTTGTGCACATTTTTAGTCACGTCAGCATTCATTTTAAGGCTAGTAAAATGTTTTTAGTGATACAGGACAGAGTTTTTGCAGAACATATTTCATCGATACACGATAAGTGATGGAGCAGTGAGCAATGACCCCGGATAAACAGATTTTAAAGGGTTTTGGTGACAAAAAATAAATAAGCCCAGTAAAGTTGTGGATTGCAACTAAAGATTGTAATTTTCCATCAGTGACTTCATAAAGCAGCGGTGAGACCATGGATGTTATACTGCGTATAGTCTACACTTGTGTATAAGAAGGAAATAAGGGGCCATAAAACAAGCTGATTTGTGCAGCGGACGGACGGAGAGGCGTCCTGATCACTACGAATAAATATACAGGCACCTAATGGCGGCCCGTAACAAGAGGGCGACCGCGGGGTGCAGTAGTCCCATGGGACTTGGGTAGTTGTAAGAGCCGGTTTACAAGCCCTGGGGTTATAGGTCAACTTTAGCTGTATGAGACTTTCTTTTACCTTTTTGGCTTCCTGGGAGAAATATCGATGGCAGGACCCGGAGCAGGCATGTCCATCGGGAACATGTCCACCCACATTTCTAAACGTCCCTGAGAAAAGAAAACCCAGATAATCAGCGGATGGAGAAAAAAATCTAAGGTCTACCATTCAAAGAAGAGAACATCAGCTTTTTCAACACTGGTGTGAAGTTACCTCCAATAAACTGTCTACATACAGTAAATAAATTTATCACTTTTAGGGGACAGCAGGAGGTAGGGACGTATAGGTCATTGTTCAACAATTAAAACGATACCTACATCTTCCTGATCCGTTGCTTCACTGCAGAGAAATCCTTATTTTTATCCCTTAAACTGCAAGTGCGCTGGGTGTTGCACGTGCACTTGTAGTCTCATCCTCAGTTTCCTTGCCCTGTGCTGCCCCAGGCTGCTTGAGTGGCAGTAAAGACTGTGGTGTAATCTAAAGCCTCTGTACCTACTGCCAATCAAGCAGCCGGGGACTGCACTGGGCAGGGAGAAGTGAAGAGAAATCATGGACTGCAGGTGCACTTGCAAAACTCAAAGCACTTGCAGTTTAAGGCATAAAAATAGGGATTTCTCTGCAAAAAAAGAAACGGACTGGAACGTTATAGGTATGTGTGCCGACACAGCTTTTTTTTCTTAGTTATGCCACAAATACATTCCATAGGCCTTTATTTTTATGTTGACTTTTGAATGCGTGTTCTTCTTTGGTTGCTCAACCCAGACTATTGTTCATATAAACCTGAATGTTGATCACTTGAGTTGATATTTGGTAATTGATGAATGGCTGTTATCTACAATGTATTGTCTGCCAGTTTTGCAATACAGCGACTCAGGGTCGCTGAACAATGGATGTTTGCTAGATAAGTTAAAGGGGTTGTCCACTACTTTATATTTCCCCCCCTATATATTCCCCCGGGGCCCCTAAGACTTCTTGTAAATACCTTCTGTTGCTGATAATGCCTGTGAGCGGCGCTATCACTGGCCGCTCACAGGCATCACGTGACCCCTGGCTGCAGCCGGCTCTGACATCCGCTGATGTCACAACAAGTGCTGGCAGAGGCCGGGGGTCACGATCTTCCTGGATCCACGATGGATGTCAGGCTGTGGGCGGGGTTACCCCCCCCCACATCACACCCAGCATCCACCGCGCTCTGCCTCTCCCCATTCATTGGGAAAGCAAGCTGTGGATGCTGGGTGTGACGCGGGGGGTAACCTCGCCCACAACCCAACAGCCACCGCGGGGACCCCAGCGCTGAGACACGCCTCCCTTGTCGTGATGTCAGCGTGGGGTCACGTGATGCCTGTGAGCGGCCACCAATAGCGCCACTCACAGGAATTATCAGCAACAGAAGGTATTTACAAGAAATCTTAGGGGCCCCGGGGGGATACACTGGGGGGAGGAAATAAAGTAGTGGACAGCTTCTTTAAATATCATTGTAGGGTGTTTGCCAGTCAACATTGGGGGGATGACCTGTGGATACTCGAGCATTGTGAATTAATATCATCATCTCTGACCCTTGACCTGTGAATTATGGCTTGAAAGGACAAATTTGAACTATAAAAAGGGGGTCTGTTCAAAGAGACACTACAGGATGTCAGCCTAAGGGACTACCGCCCTGGCTGGAAAAATACAGAACTGCTTCATTGACCATTGCTAAACTCTCAGAGACGATTTGAAGAATCCAGGTTGGGACGATCAGGTCACCTGGCCACATATCTCACTGCCCTAAACCCAGTAGAAGGGCGAGACTCTGTAATTTGCACCATCTTGTGTATTTGCAGGGACTGTTCTATATGTTATTGTTGGCTGGTGGTCCAATAAGTTATTGCCACACTGTTTACCATCATCCTGTGTTGTCTGAGTAGTGTTCGGCCCACGGTAAAAGAGAGCGGGCGTTCAGTGGGATGAGCCCTGGTCCATGCGATCTTTCTAAAGACAACCGGGCCAGCGGACAAGACAACCCACTGACCCCCGTGTCTTCACAGTATCATTTTAATTGTTGAACAATGACCTATACATGTCTACCTCTTCTGTGGCCCCTAACACACACCGCTCTTTACAGATCCCTGACAATCGCGAAAATAATAACAAGTTGGACCCGGCACCTTCCAATATTTTTCATGATCACCTGCTCGATTCCCGGCTTGTCTGGATTTAGGAGTGGCCGAGTCTCTACGTGTTCTGGAATTAATCTGCACCCAACGCGGGGGATTTCCTCCCAGTGTTGGAGGACTGAGAGGGCGAGATGTTCATCCGTCTGTTTCTTCTGACCTGAGCAGCGGAACAATGAATAAGACGCTAAATGCCCTGACGAGTGTCTAAAGCTATCACCGTTCCCAGACCACAGACGCACCGTTTTCGTCTTCGATTTCTGTGGGGCCAGTGAAGACACGGTTCATGACTTTGACTCGTCCTCCGGGACCGAAATGTGGACCGTCGATTTTCCCTTCTTTGCAGAGTTTGGACAGGATCTGTGTCGGCTTCATGGGGTCTCTCCACATATTATAACCATGTCTGGGAAGAAGAGATCATGAAAAACTGAAGATAAACAAGGGGTTTAGTGGTCAAAAATCACAATTTGATTAACGTAGAACCGTAATTTATAGGGTTGTCCATAAGCAGACACCTCTCCGTTCCTGCGTGGCACACAGGACCCACTTCTATCAGACATTTATCCAGTGGATATGCCATAAACGTTCTAGTTGGGATGACTACCCTTTAAGAAAGCAGCAGATATACGTACATGGCATATGTCTGCGATATTCCGCAGGTAGCTCTGTGTTTGCTGTAGTAACGATTTTCCAGATCAATCTTGGTCTCTCCAATCAGGTCATCAGTTCCCACCAGATCCCAGTCATATACGGCGACAGTGAGCATGGACTCCATAGGAAACGTGGCCTCAATATCAAACGACCTGGGGAAAAGAGAATGAAAGCACAAGGGGACATAAAGAAATCCTATGACGCCGAGATCTGCACCGTCCCTCTGTTAATATTCTTGATGCCCTTTTCTAGATTTTTCTCCTTGTGCTGCACCGGTGCACTGGAAGCTCCCAAGATGCGACCACCTGTATAACCCTCCCTCGCCACATCGAGCCTGTGGTGCATAGACGGACGGTTGGTCCGGCAGCATTTTTATCCCCACCATTTTGCTGGACTCACTTTCCAAAGACGGGGTTCAGCTGTTTGGAAATGTAGTTCTCCTTGTCCTTGATTTCGGTTTTTCCCAGTTTAATAACGACGTAGGGATCGGCCTTTCCATTGATGTCAGCGGGATGTAGATCTGTGGCCTAGAAAAGAGTTCATGCTGATTATTGGTCAAATCCAAGCCATGGCCATCGGTCCATGAAAGCATCCATTCTAGAGCCCTGCTCATGTGAGCTTGGGGGTCTATGCCGCCTAAAGGGGTACTTCAGCCATAAATGTCTAATAGGTTGGGGTTCCACCTATGATTCCAGGACAACAGGGGTCTGCGAGTGTCGGCAGATAGTTTTAGTTGTGGCGTATTGGAGGTGGCCGGTGGTGCAGCATCACGAGACTTTATCTCCTCTTAGTGGTGATTTTATAAAACCTCTTCCCTTAACTAGGGACTGGTGGCCATCTTTTCCAAAGCAATTTCCGGGACCACCAGCCAGTCTCCTTCAAAGTTTTGCATACTGTCAGGTGACCATGTGTATCTCCACAGAATTAGGTGGTACCTGGCAGTCAGAATCTAAACCAATATGGAAACAGTGCACTCGAGAAAATATTCCGTATTTTGCACTCACTCTGACCACGTACACCCGCACCAGTACGTTTATTGGGTCATTGTTGGGTATGCCTTGGAACATGCCAAAATTAGGGTCAAATCCGGCTTCCTTTGTGATGTCGTCGGGCAGTGGGACCTTGTACACACACATGGAGCCCTGTAGGATGGAGGGGAGTGAAGGTTACTTCTTTATCATACAGTATAAAGACTCTTTACTCTAGCCCACCAGGGTACATAACAGCAAGGATATAAAGATTATTATTGGGTGTTTTGTCTGAACCTCCTTGCTAGGACTGTACACTTCAGCACACTAAAGGTTAAACTAAGTATAGAAATGTTCTGCACTGGGCTGTCCCAGGGGTTAGCTAGGACACACTGTTAGGGTTCATGGGTTGTCCTGGGGTTGAGTAGGAAACTCTGTTAAGACAGCATTCATGGGTTGTCCTGGGGTTGAGTAGGAAACTCTGTTAAGACAGCATTCATGGGTTGTCCTGTGGTTGGGTAGGTCACACTATTAGAAGGAAGGGTTCATGGGTTGTCCTGTGGTTGGGTAGGTCACACTGTTAGAGGGGAGCGTTCATGGGTTGTCCTGTGGTTGGGTAGGTCACACTGTTAGAGGGGAGGGTTCATGGATTGTCCTGTGGTTGGATAGGTCACACTATTAGAGGGGAGGGTTCATGGGTTGTACTGGGGTTGGGTAGGTCACACTGTTAGAGGGGAGGGTTCATGGGTTGTCCTGTGGTTGGGTAGGTCACACTGTTAGAGGGGAGGGTTCATGGATTGTCCTGGGGTTGGGTAGGTCACACTGTTAGAGGGGAGGGTTCATGGGTTGTCCTGTGGTTGGGTAGGTCACACTGTTAGAGGGGAGGGTTCATGGGTTGTCCTGTGGTTGGGTAGGTCACACTGTTAGAGGGGAGGGTTCATGGATTGTCCTGGGGTTGGGTAGGTCACACTCTTAGAGGGGAGGGTTCATGGATTGTCCTGGGGTTGGGTAGGTCACACTATTAGAAGGGAGGGTTCATGGGTTGTCCTGTGGTTGGATAGGTCACACTGTTAGAGGGGAGGGTTCATGGATTGTCCTGGGGTTGGGTAGGTCACACTATTAGAAGGGAGGGTTCATGGGTTGTCCTGTGGTTGGATAGGTCACACTATTAGAGGGGAGGGTTCATGGATTGTCCTGGGGTTGGGTAGGTCACACTATTAGAGGGGAGGGTTCATGGGTTGTCCTGTGGTTGGGTAGGTCACACTCTTAGAGGGGAGGGTTCATGGATTGTCCTGGGGTTGGGTAGGTCACACTGTTAGAGGGGAGGGTTCATGGGTTGTCCTGTGGTTGGGTAGGTCACACTGTTAGAGGGGAGGGTTCATGGGTTGTCCTGTGGTTGGGTAGGTCACACTGTTAGAGGGGAGGGTTCATGGATTGTCCTGGGGTTGGGTAGGTCACACTCTTAGAGGGGAGGGTTCATGGATTGTCCTGGGGTTGGGTAGGTCACACTATTAGAAGGGAGGGTTCATGGGTTGTCCTGTGGTTGGATAGGTCACACTGTTAGAGGGGAGGGTTCATGGATTGTCCTGGGGTTGGGTAGGTCACACTATTAGAAGGGAGGGTTCATGGGTTGTCCTGTGGTTGGATAGGTCACACTATTAGAGGGGAGGGTTCATGGATTGTCCTGGGGTTGGGTAGGTCACACTATTAGAGGGGAGGGTTCATGGGTTGTCCTGTGGTTGGGTAGGTCACACTCTTAGAGGGGAGGGTTCATGGATTGTCCTGGGGTTGGGTAGGTCACACTGTTAGAGGGGAGGGTTCATGGGTTGTCCTGTGGTTGGGTAGGTCACACTATTAGAGGGGAGGGTTCATGGGTTGTCCTGTGGTTGGGTAGGTCACACTATTAGAGGGGAGGGTTCATGGGTTGTCCTGTGGTTGGGTAGGTCACACTATTAGAAGGGAGGATTCATGGGTTGTCCTGTGGTTGGGTAGGTCCCACTATTAGAGGGGAGGGTTCATGGATTGTCCTGTGGTTGGGTAGGTCACATTATTAGAAGGGAGGGTTCATGGGTTGTCCTGTGGTTGGGTAGGTCACACTATTAGAGGGGAGGGTTCATGGGTTGTCCTGTGGTTGGGTAGGTCACACTATTAGAGGGGAGGGTTCATGGGTTGTCCTGTGGTTGGGTAGGTCACACTGTTAGAGGGGAGGGTTCATGGATTGTCCTGGGGTTGGGTAGGTCACACTGTTAGAGGGCAGGGTCCATGGGTTGTCCTGTGGTTGGGTAGGTCACACTATTAGAGGGGAGGGTTCATGGGTTGTCCTGAGGTTAGGTAGGTCACACTATTAGAGGGGAGGGTTCATGGGTTGTCCTGGGGTTGGGTAGGTCACACTGTTAGAGGGGAGGGTTCATGGGTTGTCCTGTGGTTGGGTAGGTCACACTATTAGAGGGGAGGGTTCATGTGTTGTACTGTGGTTGGGTAGGTCACACTATTAGAGGGGAAGGTTTATGGGTTGTCCTGTGGTTGGGTAGGTCCCACTGTTAGAGGGGAGGGTTCATGGATTGTCCTGGGGTTGAGTAGGTCACACTGTTAGAGGGGAGGGTTCATAAGTTGTCCTTGAGTTTGGTAGGTCCCACTGTTAGAGGGGAGGGTTCATGGATTGTCCTGGGGTTGAGTAGGTCACACTGTTAGAGGGGAGGATTCATAAGTTGTCCTTGAGTTTGGTAGGTCACACTGTTAGAGGGGAGGGTTCATGGATTGTCCTGGGGTTGCATAGGACACACGGTTAGAGGGGAGGGTTCATAAGTTGTCCTTGAGTTTGGTAGGTTACACTGTTAGAAGGGAGAGTTCATGGGTTGTCCTGGGGTTGGGTAGGTCACACTGTTAGAGGGGAGGGTTCATAGGTTATCCTGGGGTTGGGTAGGTCACACTATTAGAAGGGAGGGTTCATGGGTTGTCCTGTGGTTGGGTAGGTCCCATTGTTAGAGGGGAGGGTTCATGGATTGTCCTGGGGTTGAGTAGGTCACACTGTTAGAGGGGAGGGTTCATAAGTTGTCCTTGAGTTTGGTAGGTTACACTGTTAGAAGGGAGAGTTCATGGGTTGTCCTGGGGTTGGGTAGGTCACACTGTTAGAGGGGAGGGTTCATGGGTTGTCCTGGGATTGGGTAGGTCACACTGTTAGAGGGGAGGGTTCATAAGTTGTCCTTGAGTTTGGTAGGTTACACTGTTAGAAGGGAGAGTTCATGGGTTGTCCTGGGGTTGGGTAGGTCACACTGTTAGAGGGGAGGGTTCATGGGTTGTCCTGGGATTGGGTAGGTCACACTGTTAGAGGGGAGGGTTCATAAGTTGTCCTTGAGTTTGGTAGGTTACACTGTTAGAAGGGAGAGTTCATGGGTTGTCCTGGGGTTGGATAGGACACATTGTTAGAGGGGAGGGTTCATGGGTTGTCCTGGGGTTATGTAGGACACATTACTAGAGGAGAGGGTTCATGGGTTGTCCTGGGATTAGCTAGCTCACATTGTTAAAGGGGAGAGTTCATGGGTTGTCCAGGACACATTGTTAGAGGGGAGGGTTCATGGGTTGTACTGGGGTTGAGTAGATTACACTGTTAGAATGGAGAGTTAATGGGTTGTCCTGGGATTGGCTAGGTCACATTGTTCGAGGGGAGGGTTCATGGGTTGTACTAGGGTTGTGTAGGTTACAATGTTAGAGGGGAGGGTTCATGGGTTGTCCTGGGGTTAGGTAGGATACAATGTTAGAGGGGAGGAATCATGAATTGTCCTGGGTTTGGGTAGGACACATTGATAGAGGGGAGGGTTCATGGGTTGTACTGGGGTTGAGTAGATTACACTGTTAGAATGGAGAGTTAATGGGTTGTTCTGGGATTGGCAGGGTCACATTGTTAGAGGGGAGGGTTGGTGGGTTGTACTAGGGTTGTGTAGGTCACACTGTTAGAGGGGAGGGTTCGTGGGTTGTACTAGGGTTAGGTAGGATACAATGTTAGAGGGGAGGATTCATGAATTGTCCTGGGGTTGGGTAGGACACATTGTTAGAGGGGAGGGTTCATGGGTTGTCCTGGGGTTAGGTAGGATACAATGTTAGAGGGGAGGAATCATGAATTGTCCTGGGGTTGGGTAGGACACATTGATAGAGGGGAGGGTCTATGGGTTTTCATAGGGTTGGGTAGGTCACACTGTTAGAGGGGAGGGTTGATGGCTGTTTTGGAAGATGACAGGCTGCATAAAATAACCTGTTAGCCCCCTTACATACTCTAGACCACCAGATATTCTCCTCAAATTTTAGCCTAGGCCCCCAAGGATTAAAATATTACCAACCTCGGACCTCCTCTTTTATCCTAGACCACTCATACAATATAAACCCTTCCCACCATAGACCATCAGACATTAACCTTCTATTTTACCCTAGCCCACCACAGAATAAAATATGGACCCCACCCAAACTATTATGTAACATCCTCCTCTTTTATTCTAGCCCACCAGAACCCCTCACTCCATAGACACCAGCTATTAACCTCATCCTTTATCCCAGCCCACCAAGGAATAAAACACAAATCCCTCCTACAAAAGACTATTAGGTATTATCTCCTCTTTAACTGAAGCCCATCAGGGAAGGAAATATAAACTCTTTCTACCATAAACTATCAAGTATTAACCCTTCCCTTTTACCCAAGCCCAATAACGATTAAATATATAAAATTTTAATTAATATGATTTTTTTCTTTTTTCCTGGTTTTGTAAATCCTATAGTTCGTGAGCTGATCAGTCGGACAAGATCAGTGGACTTTGCGAATTGTGAATAAGCCATGTACTGTAAATCAGAGCACACCATAGGCTAGATACTGATGACTGGCGCTAGTCTGCAGAGTCTGATGGACACTCGCCTTGAACCTCCCGACTATCCGCTCCTCCTCGCTGACCGTGTCATCGTCATCCCCAATCTTCCCTCGTAGTAAGTTGAAGGTGTGCAGCCAGTCCTCAAAGCTATCAAACTCTGTCTCCAGCTCCTTGTTGAACACCTGAAATTGTACATTATGGAGAATGATGGTGATGCTCTATATCGTCTGAACCCATCTGCTCTGAATTACTGAATCCTCAGACCTCCGTTGGTGGAGACACCTTGGGATCTGCTCACATCGGAGACCCACCTTTAGCTCATCGATCTTTTGCTTGTTCTTCTTCTCCGCCAGCTCGGCTTGCAGTTTCTTCTTTTTGTCCTCTTTGGGCACTTTCACCTTCTCTTTGTTCTTCACTTGCCCTTTGGAGCCTTTCATGGGAGAGTCATCAATTTTGATCTCTGAGTCATCAGACAAGTCGGTGGGGATGGAAGGAACCAACAACACGAGACACTCAACCATGATGAGCATGAAAGTTGACGGATAGTTCGGAGTACGGGAGGCCCTGGACCTCCCGCACCAGCTATCGGGCTTCCAAATCCATGTGTATTTCCACTCCCTTCATGAATAGCACACTGAGGTCTGATGAGGGGGTCATCAAACCAGCCCCGAAATAACACATGGATTGTGGAAGTACTTACCAGTCTCAGTCTACGCTACAAGGGATGGCACATACACATCACACAGAACTCCATTGCTCTCCGCATCTCTATCCATAGTGTCTGATGGCCAGATGATGTGGGCAGTGGTGGGATCCTTCATTTAAAAGACCCTTCACATTAGATTGTTGACCCAATATGGGCACATCTAGGATTCTGATCTCTTATACAATACCCTGTGATACGCCTCTATTGCAGAGTATGATGAACTTGTAGAGGGATGAACGGCAGGGATCGATATCAGGCCCCCCCGATTGGCCTAACGTCTATATCTGTCATGTAGAGTTAAAGGGTTAAGGGAATTGTCTCATCAGTGGCATCCCCTTTTAAACTCAAGCAGATATGGTGGGTGTGACAAATTTTGCCAGGGTAAGCCTTTTTTAACCAAAACTGTAGTCTTGAGCGGAGGCCATTCATATTAGTCTATGCAATATATGGGCGGCCAGAGCGGGAACCACCCTTCTTGGGAGGGATACAGAGTGACAGATTCTTCTGGGATCAATACTCTAAATAGACGAGGGTTGTCCTCATAGAAAAACCCTTTTAGTATTGTGTCTAACTTTTTTTTGTGACTACTATCAATTTACAGGGGATGTCCATGGAGATAAAAAATTCTAAAAAAAAATTCGGGAGAGAAATAAATGAATAGTCACACTCGATGATCCTCCACAGCTTCAGTTTTGACATTTAACAGGTCCCCACTTCCTGGCACCATCACACTGGAAATGGTGGCCTGCTTCCACCAGGTGGTAGGCCGAGGGGACATTTTTGGCTTGAAAAGCATCGGAACGGGAGCTGCGTGGATTCGGGAACAGCGAGTATCACCTACTTTTATTTTTATACCCTTTTATAAGTATTTTTTTCCCTGGGAAACCACTTTGCAGCTCCTAGAGGCACATGGAGCACCTAAATGTCCTCTGTATGGAACCACGGAGACCAGCGAGCCGACGGGTGAGCTCGGTGCATATGGCTTTGATTTATGCATGAGATGTGATTACACTATAGAAGGCCTTCGAGGCCGGGCCCTGATCTGGATTTGACCAAAGCCAATGCCAACTTTCATTGCTGTACAACATGAAGATGGTACGAATGTAGAAGAAGGGAGAGGACAACAACACTCATCGTTCTACCATCCTCATGCAAATTCTAGTGGCTTCACTGCATTCACATTGTCCCTGTGGTAAACATGGAAGTTGTCGGAAATGTAAAAAAAAAAGATTGTTCTGACTGCACCCGGACTACGATAACGCCATTACCATCTGCGATCTCCATCTCCTCCTTTTCTTCAGCTTCGGCCGCTGCCGCCTCCTGCTGGCGCAGTTGCTGGATGTGAAAAAGAAAACAAAAAGATCAGGAAATCACTGATAAGGGTTAAGAACGTGGCTATAAAACAACACAAAACGCATTCTATTACTATGTTATGGATCAGCAGATCCACAGATACCAGAAGAGGAAGGTGGTGCTGCCAGAAGAGAAGGGTGAAACTGCCAGAGGAGAAGGGTGGTACTGCCAGAGGAGAAGGGTGGTACTGCCAGAGGAGGAGGGTGGTGCTACAGGAGGAGGGTGGTGCTGCTACAGAAGGAGGAGGGTGGTACTGCCAGAGGAGGAGAGTGGTACTGCCAGAGGAGGAGAGTGCTGCTAGAGGAGGAGAGTGGTACTGCCAGAGGAGGAGGGTGCTGCTACAGGAGGAGGGTGGTGCTGCTACAGAAGGAGGAGGGTGGTACTGCCAGAGGAGGAGAGTGGTGCTACAGGAGGAGGGTGGTGCTGCCAGAGGAGGAAGGTGCTGCTGCAGGAGGAGGGTGGTGCTGCAGGAGGAAGAGAGTGGTACTGCCAGAGGAGGAGGGTGGTCCTACAGGGGGAGGGTGGTGCTGCCAGAGGAGGAAGGTGCTGCTGCAGGGGGAGGGTGGTGCTGCAGGGGGAGGGTGGAGCTACAGGAGGAAGAGGGTGGTGGTACTGACAGAGGAGGAGGGTGGTGCTACAGGGGGAGGGTGGTACTGCCAGAAGAGGAAGGTGCTGCTGCAGGAGGAGGGTGGTGCTGCTACAGAAGGAGGGTGGTGCTGCTACAGGAGGTGTAGGATGGTGCTGCCAGAGGAGGAAGGTGCTGCTGCAGTGGGAGGAGGGTGGTGCTGCTACAGGAGGAGGAGGGTGGTTCTGCTACAGGAGGAGGGTGGTGCTGCCAGAGGAGGAGTAGGGTGGTGCTGCCAGAGGAGGAAGGTGCTGCTGCAGGGGGAGGAGGGTGGTGCTGCTACAAGAGGAGGAGGGTGGTTCTGCCAGAGGAGGAAGGTGCTGCTGCAGGGGGAGGAGGGTGGTGCTGCTACAGGAGGAGGAGGGTGGTGCTGCTACAGGAGGAGGAGGGTGGTGCTGCTACAGCAGGAGGAGGGTGGTGCTGCTACAGGAGGAGGAGGGTTGTCGTGCTACAGGAGGAGTAGGGTGGTGCTGCTACAGGAGGAGGGTGGTGCTGCTACAGGAGGAGGAGGGTGGTGCTGCTACAAGAGGAGGAGGGTGGTGCTGACAGAGGAAGAAGGTGCTGCCGCAGGGGGAGGAGGGTGGTGCTGCTACAGGAGGAGGAGGGTGGTGTTGCTACAGGAGGAGTAGGGTGGTGCTGCTACAGGAGGAGGGTGGTGCTGCTACAGGAGGAGGAGGGTGGTGTTGCTACAGGAGGAGGAGGGTGGTGGTGCTACAACAGGAGGAGGGTGGTGCTGCTACAGGAGGAGGAGGGTGGTGTTGCTACAGGAGGAGGAGGGTGGTGCTGCTACAGGAGGAGGGTGGTGCTGCTACAGGAGGAGGAGGGTGGTGCTGCTACAGGAGGAGAGTGGTGCTACAGGGGGAGGGTGGTGCTGCCAGAGGAGGAAGATGCTGCTACAGGAGGAGTAGGGTGGTGCTACAGGGGGAGGGTGGTGCTACAGGAGGAGGAGGGTGGTGCTGCTACAGGAGGAGGAGGGTGGTGCTACAGGGGAAGGGTGGTGCTGCTACAGGAGGAGGGTGGTGCTGCCAGAGGAGGAGGGTGGTGCTACAGGAGTAGGAGGGTTGTGCACAGGAGGATGGTGCTGCTACAGAAGGAGTAGGGTGGTACTGCCAGAGGAGGAGGGTGCTGCTACAGAAGGAGGGTGCTGCTACAGGAGTAGGAGGGTTGTGCAGAGGTGCTGCTACAGAAGGAGTAGGGTGGTACTGCCAGAGGAGGAGGGTGCTGCTACGGGGGGAGGGTTGTACTGCCAGAGGAGGAGGATGGTGCTGCCACAGAAGGAGGGTGCTGCTACAGGGGGAGGAGGGTGGTACTGCCAGAGAAGGAGGGTGGTGCTGCAGGGGGAGTGTGCTGCTGCCAGAGAAGGAGGGAGGTGCTGCTAGAGAAGGAGGGTGCTGCTGCATGACGAGGGTGGTGCTGAGGAGCAGGAGGGTGGTGCTACAGGAGTAGGAGGGTTGTGCAGAGGTGCTGCTACAGAAGGAGTAGTGTGGTACTGCCAGAGGAGGAGGGTGCTGCTAAAGGAGGGGGAGGGTGGTACTGCCAGAGGAGGAGGATGGTGCTGCCACAGAAGGAGGGTGGTGCTACAGGGGGAGGAGGGTGGTACTGCCAGAGGAGGAGGGTGATGCTCCAGGGGGAGTGTGCTGCTGCCAGAGAAGGAGGGTGCTGCTGCATGAGGAGGGTGGTGCTGAGGATCAGGAGGGTGGTGCTACAGGGGAAGGGTGGTGCTACAGGGGGAGGGTGGTGCTACATGGGGAGGGTAGTGTTGCGATGGAGGAGGGTGGTGTTGCCAGATAAGTAGAGAGCTGTTCCAGGGGGAGGGTGTTGCTACTAGGGAAAGAAGGCCATGCTGCTAGGGGTGGAGGGTGGTATTGCTAGAGAAAGTGGATGGTGCTGCAAGAGGAGGAGGGTGGTGCTGCCAGAGAAGGACAGTGGTACTACAAGAGGTAGAGGTTGGATCTGTTAGAAGAGGAAAGTGGTGCTGCCAGAAAAGGAAGGCCATGCTGCTAGGGGGTGGTACTGCTAGAGGAAGTGTGTGGTGCTGCTACAGGTGGAGGATGTGGCTGATTTTCTGCATTTGCTGCACCTGACTACTATATTTACGGGTTCCCTTTTACATGCAGCATATCTCAGAAGTTTAAAGGTTATTCTGGAAAATCACATAATAATGATTCCATGATTCACACAGCAGGTGCTAATATATTAATCAGTCAATAAGACCATTTACAACATTACACCCATGTGCACTCACAGTACTAATCAGAAATATGGATTAAGAGGCTCTAGACAGATAATTTCAGGTCGTCTCTGAAATGACAGTGAGTGATAATGAAGCAGACCGTCATAACTCACCTCTTTCAGGGTCTCTATGGAGGCGAAGTACTTCGACCACCAGTCCAGCATGCTTTCATCGGGCTCCTCTTCTTCAATCTCTTCTCCTTTCTTCTTTTTCTTCTTCTTTTCATCCTCATTCTGGGAAAATATTGAATAACAAGTGTTATAGAATAGAAATGCTGTGTTGTTAATGTCTGAACGCAGCACTCAATGCCAGGCAGCTGATGTGATTTCAGAAAGTCAAAGGACATGGGTTGCCCAAGCTGATCTAGTACTGGATAATCTCAGCGGTGTAGGAGATTGGACGGTGCTCTTTATTAACCTCCATCTTATACATAGGCGAGGACCCTCTTAGAATATGCAGGGGTCCCTTTGTGAGTTTATTCACAATGTGTGGGCATATGTTGCATGTGAGTTGTGCAGATTTTTGGCCATGCAGCTTGTAGGTGAAGGACGTAGCGTCAGTGCAAACCTCATAGCTGAAAAATGCATTGCAGATATTGCACGTGGTGTGGTCATGCATTGCAGCAATACAGTGACGCCAAACCCACGGTGTGATCGCGACTGAATGTATCCGTATAGTCTACAGTGAGCCAATAAATGTCTGCTATTTACCTATAAGAAGCACTATTATTATTAGTTCCATTTATGAGTGACAGCCATGTGATATACAGTGGTTTGCAAAAGTATTCACCCCCCTTGGCATTTTTCGTGTTTTGCTCACAATCTGGAATTTCACTGCTTTTTTGAGGGTTTGCATCAGTTCATGTAAAGAACACGCCGACAACTTTGAACATTTGGTTTTCTTTTTATTGTGAAACAAAGAACAAATAGGACAAAATAACTGAAAACTTCAGGGTGCATAACTATTCACCCCCCTACAGTCAGTACTTTGTGGAGCCTCCTTTTGCGGTAATTACAGCTGCAAGTCGCTTTAGATAAGTCTCTGAGCTTTCCACATTTGGCCATTGGGATTTTTGCCCATTCCTCAAGGTAAAACTGCTCCAGCTCCTTCAGGTTAGATGTTTCCTCTGGTGAACAGCGATCTTCACGTCTGACCACAGATTCTCCATTGGATTAAGGTCTGGGCTGTGACTAGGCCACCCCAAAACATTAACACATTCCTCGAGTGTTGCTTTAGGATTACGCTTTGGGTCATTGTTTTGTTGGAAGGTGAACCTCCGTCCCAGTCTCAAATCACTGACAGACTGAAACAGGTTTTGCTCAAGAATAGCCCTGTATTTCGCACCATCCATCTTCACCTTAACTCGGATCATTTTCCCTGTTTCTGCTGCCAAAAAACATCCCCACAGAATGATGTTGCCACCACCATGTTTCACTGTGGGGATGGTGTTCTTCGGGTGATGAGCTGTGTTTGGCGCCAGACATAGCGTTTACCTTGGTGGCCAAAAAGTTCAATTTTGGTCTTCTCTGACCACAGCACCTTCCTCCATGCATTTGGGGAGTCTCCCACGTGTCTTTTGGTAAACTCAAAATGAGCCTTACAATTTCTGTGTGTAAGTAAAGGCTTTTTTCTGCCCACTCTTCCATAAAGGCCACCTCTATGGAGCGTACGACTTATCGTGGTTGTATAGACAGATACTCCTGTCTGGCTTGGGAACTCTGCAGCTCCTTCATGGTTACCTTTGGTCTGTGTGCTGCCTCTCTGATTAATGCCCTCCTTGCCCGGGCTGAGAGTTTTGGTGGGCGCCCTCTCTTGGCAGGTTTGTTGTGGTACCATGTTCTTTCCATTTGATGATAATGGATTTTATGGGGGATCATCAGAGATTGGGATATTTTTTTATAATGCAACCCTGACTTGTACTTCTCAACAACTTTGTCCCTGACTTGTTTGGAGATCTCCTTGGTCTTCATGGTGGTGTTTGGAGATCTCCTTGGTCTTCATGCTGGTTTTTGGAGATCTCCTTGGTCTTCATGGTGTTGTTTGGAGATCTCCTTGGTCTTCATGGTGGTGTTTGGAGATCTCCTTGGTCTTCATGGTGGTGTTTGGAGATCTCCTTGGTATTCATGGTGGTGTTTAGAGATCTCCTTGGTCTTCATGGTGTTGTTTGGAGATCTCCTTGGTCTTCATGGTGTTGTTTGGAGATCTCCTTGGTCTTCATGGTGTTTGGTTAGTGATGCCTCTTGCTTAATGGTGTTGCAGCCTCTGTCGCCTTTCAGAAAAGGTAAAGTGTATATACTGACAGACATGTGACACTTAGATTGCACAGAGGTGGACGTCCTCTCACTAAGCATGTGACTTATGAAGGTAATTGCTAGCACCAGAAACTTTTAGGGGCTTCATCGCAAAAGGGGTGAATACATATGGGATCAAATAATTAAATATTAGCAGGTGCATAACTATTTAGTGCTGGTGCATCACACAAATCAGATTACAAAAATATTTAAAACTGGTTCTAATGTAACAAAATAGGTAAAAGGCCAAGGGGGCGGTTAATACTTTCACACGCCACTGTATTAGGTGACCAGTGACTACAGTGTCGGTGAATATAACCCGCAGCACGCCGCCGGTCATAAGCTCTGTGACTGATGTGAAGACGATCACTTACCACATCAACCTTAACCACTGCGTCAGAGTTCTGCCACATAGAGGTGATGGGAAACGGAAAACAAAACACATGATGATTACGGACACAAGGTAACGACCATGGAGGACAGTGATATGTGGTAAGACACTGCACACAATGACAAAGTGGTTCTGAATAACAATAGTTATCTGAGACATACGGAAATGATCCGGCACAGGAGCACTGATGTGATCTGGTCCATCATATGCAAAACATTGTGAATTATATTCCCTAGGGGACAAGACTCTTTTACCTCAGGGGCAGGTCTTCTCTCCCTCAGGGGCAGGGCCTTCTCTCACTCATGAGCAGAGCCTTCTCTCCCTCAGGGGCAGGTCTTCTCTCCCTCAGGTTAAGGGCCTTCTCTCCCTCATGAGCAGAGCCTTCACTCCCTCATGAGCAGAACCTTCTCTCCCTCAGGGGCAGGCCTTCTCTCCCTCAGGGGCAGGCCTTCTCTCCCTCAAGGGCAGAGCCTTCTCTCCCTCAAAGGCAGTTCTTCTCTCCCTCAGGTTAAGGGCCTTCTCTCCCTCATGAGCAGAGCCTTCTCTTCCTCAGGGGCAGGTCTTCTCTCCCTCATGAGCAGAGCCTTCTCTCCCTCAGGTTAAGGGCCTTCTCTCCCTCATGAGCAGAGCCTTCTCTCCCTCAAGGGCAGGGCCTTCTCTCCCTCAGGGGCAGGCCTTCTCTCCCTCATGAGCAGAGCCTTCTCTCCTTCAGGTTAAGGGCCTTCTCTCCCTCAGGTTAAGGGCCTTCTCTCCCTCAGGGGCAGGCCTTCTCTCCCTCAAGGGCAGAGCCTTCTCTTCCTCAAGGGCAGGGCCTTCGCTCCCTCAAGGGCAGGGCCTTCTCTCCCTCAGGGGCAGGCCTTCTCTCCCTCATGAGCAGAGCCTTCTCTCCCTCAAGGGCAGAACCTTCTCTTCCTCAGGGGCAGGCCTTCTCTCCCTCATGAGCAGAGCCTTCTCTCCCTCAAGGGCAGAACCTTCTCTTCCTCAGGGGCAGGCCTTCTCTCCCTCATAGGCAGCTCTTCTCTCCCTCATGTGCAGAGCCTTTTCTCCCTCAGGGGCAGGGCCTTCTCTTCCTCAGGGGCAGGGCCTTCTCTCCCTCAGGGGCAGCGCCTTCTCAACCTTTAAGGGCAGGGCTGCTTTCTCTACCTTTTAGGGCAGGGACTTCTTCCCCTTTATGGCAGGGTCTTCTCTACCTTTAGTGGCAGGACTGCATTCTTTACTTTTAGGGGCAGGGTCTTCTCCCGCTTTAGGGCAGAGTCTTCATTACCTTTTCGGGCAGGGCCTTCTTTTCCTTCAGGGACAGGGCTTTCTCTTCAATTAGGGTAAGGCCTTTTATTCCTTTAGGGTCAGGGCCTTCTTTACCTTTATGGGCAGGGTCTTCTCTACCTTAGGGCAGGAACTTCTCCCCCTTTACGGCAGTGTCTTCATTACCTTTAGGGTCAGGGCCTTCTATCCATTTAGGGTAAGGCCTTTTATTCCCTTAGGGGCAGGGTCTTCTCTACCTTTAGGGGTAGGGCCTTCTCTACCTTTAGGGCAGGGCCTCCTTTCCTCTTAAGAGAAGGGCTTTCTCTCCCTTTAGGGGAAAGAATTCTCTCAATTCAGGGTAAGGCCTTTTTTTCTTTTAGGGGAAGGGCCTTCTCTCTCTTTAGGGCAGGGTCTTCATTACCTTTAGGGGCAGGGCTTTCTCTCTCTTTAGGGTAAGGCCTTCTCTACCTTAAGGGCACAGTCTTCTCTCCTTTCAGGGGCAGGGCCTTCTCTACCTTTAGGACAGGCCTTTTCTACTTTTAGGGCAGGGTCTTCACTACCATTAGGGGTAGGGCCTTCTCTCTTTTTAGGGTAAGGCCTTTTATTCCTTTAGGAGCAGAGTCTTCTTTACCTTTAGGACTAGGGCATTCTACACCATTAGGAGCAAGGCATTCTACACCATTAGAAGCAGGGCCTTCTCTACCTTTAGGGCAGAGCTTTCTTTCCTTTCAGGAGCAGGGCTTTTTCTACCTTTAGAGCAGGGCTTTCTCTACCTTTAGGGCAGGGCCTTCTCTACCTTTAGGCCGGGGTTTTCTCTACCTTTAGGAGCAGGTTCTTCTCTACCAAGCTCTTATTGTCTATTTTATTTGCATTTCTTTCACATTTCATGCTATGTATTTATAAAACTCTGCATTTCACACGTTCAGCACCCTGAAAAGTTATGGCCTACAAAAACAAATTTTGGGGTAGGAGGAGTCTGGCACAAAAAAAGGTGGAGAAGGAGGAGTATGGCACAGAGGAAGAGTGGAGAATGAGGAGTCTGGCACATAAAGAGAGGGAAGAGGGCTCTAGCTACTAGGAAGGAGGGATCTGACACAGGAAGTTTGGGGGTCCATGACATGAAAATATATTAGAGGAAGGTCTGACATATTGAAAAGCTGTGAAAATAACGCCGAAATTCATCACTTTCCAATAACTCTCCAGACTCACCGCTTCTAGTTTCACCATAGTCTCCATTTTTTTTATAGGCACCTCGGGTTCCATGTTGATGACTATTTCACCTGTGGGGCGAGAGTAGGGCCCTCCGTTTGCCATTGCCATATAGCCATTCATCAATTTAGCTAAACAGAAAAGGACAGAAAAGGACAGAGCACAGGACAGACTCAAGACGAGAAGTCACATAGCATGAAGTCATAGCTGGCAACGAGAATATGGAAATAAGAGAAAATCTGAGCTGATGGTAGAAAGGACAAGGAGTCAAGAGCAGAGATTTCTCCATACTGGAGAAACAATATAGACTGAGTCTATACATAGATACAGAGAAAATCACCCAACACTTCAGAATCAGTGACGAAAGATCCTAAAAGTGTCGCATAACCACACACCCATCAGTAGTATACATTCCCAGCTTTCCTGCACCACTTTATTGTTTAAGGTGCAGTACCACCCCAGACCACGTGGTGTGCTCTTACAGAGATGTATGTCTATGGGCAGCCACAAGCCTCTTTTAGCTTACGTGTAGCAGTTTCATAGTCATATGTACCTGTATGCTTATGACAGCACATATTTTTGACATTTACCTGTTGCCATCCACTGCTGAGACTTCTTATCTGGGGGTCGATAGATAAATTTGCGCAATGAGCTGACCGCATGAGACCCAACAAGGGTATATCGACCAAACGCCCGGCAGTCCACCACCCGGACGTTCAGTGGTGGATGAAGCAGCTCGTTCTCCGGAAGGTCCTACCAAAAAAAACAGAAAGATGTTACATTCGGTCTCAGGACCCCATGGTCACCATCGATCCTTATGATGGCCACTTACCACCTCAAACCATTTTACTAAAGTGCTAAAGTTGGGGTTCTTCTTGTAGTTCTGGATGAGTGCGGACTGCACGCCTTTCCCAGCACATTCAATATCCACCCTTGGTCTGTCCACTTGGGCGAGGTTGACCCTCTTGAGGTCTCTGAGCCCCCAAAAGAGGATCTAGATGGAAAAAAAATCTAGTTGGGTAAATTTGCTAAATTTATATAACCCCTTCATGACCGGTGCGACTTTGCACTATAATTTTATTTCCTCCCCTTCTTCCATGAGCCGTAACTTTTTTATTTTCCTGTTGACATATTCGCATGAGGGCTTGTTTTTTTGCGGGACGAGTTGTAGTTTTTGAATGACGCCATGAATTTTACCAAATAATGTACTGGAAAAGGAAAATTAAATTACAAATAAGGTGAAATAGTGAAAAAAAGGCAACTCCGATATTTTTTTTTTGCTTTTGATTTTATGCAGTACAATGCTCTGGAATCATGATTCTTCAGGTCAGTATGATTATGACAAAACCAACTTATACTTTTTTTTTTACATTTTGGTGGTTAAAGCAAATTCAGAATTTTGTCAAAGGAAAAAAAGATTTATTTCGCCATTTTTCGTGGATGCAGCTGCGTGAGAGTTGTTTCTAGTGCTCCGAGCTGTAGATTTTACTGATACTGTTTTGGGATACATATAAACTTTTGAATGCTTTTACGAAATGCGGACTATCAATTTATTTTTTCTTTAACACTTAAGGAATTTAACGTGTGATGTAAATAATTATATGTTGTGATAGATCGGACTTTTATAGACACAAAAATACCAATTTTATTTTTGCTTTTGTATTTCTTTACTTTTTAACTGCGAAAAAAGGAGCGATTCAAACTTTTAAATGTTTTTTTGTTGTTTAAAACTTTTTACATTTTTGATTTATTTTTTTAGTCCCTCTGGGGGTATTAAACCTGTAAATGCATTAACTGGCCTTCATAGGAGGACCACCCTACCGTGATATCCTATTGGCACTGCGCTATCACCCCACAGGGGGCTGATGGGAGCTGGTGCACGAGCCCACCCGCAAGACAGCCATTTAAATCCCACTGTCAATAGCATTTAAATGGTTAAGCAGACAGCTGTGATACACAGCCAGTGAGCCCGCTCCATACACCCCCTGTGCCCGTATGGTGTAATTCCTATGGATCTCAAAAATATCGTCAGTTTCCTATAGCTCACATCCCTCTGCTATAATAATCTGTGGTGACATCTACATACCTCCACTCTGTATTTACTCAGAACAGGTCGGATGCCCATTGGGACCGGAAGGATGGGCCCTCTGTCCATGTCTGTGGGTCCATCAATAGAAGGGAGGTCAGACTTACCAGCGGGGCCAATCTACAAGATAAAAAATATGATATGTAGTATGTTAAGATGAACATTCTGATGAACTTTGATGTAATGTCCTTAAAACAAGTCAAAATGAGGCTGAGTATTGTGTGTGGCCTCCAAGTGCCTGTATGACCTCTCTACAATGCCTGGGCAAGCTCCTGATGAGGCTGAGTATTGTGTGTGGCCTCCACGTGCCTGTATGACCTCCCTAAAACGCCTGGGCATGCTCCTGATGAGGCTGAGTATTGTGTGTGGCCTCCACGTGCCTGTATGACCTCCCTACAACGCCTGGGCATGCTCCTGATGAGGCTGAGTATTGTGTGTGGCCTCCACGTGCCTGTATGACCCCCCTACAACGCCTGGGCATGCTCCTGATGAGGCTGAGTATTGTGTGTGGCCTCCACGTGCCTGTATGACCTCCCTACAACGCCTGGGCATGCTCCTGATGAGGCTCAGTATTGTGTGTGGCCTCCACGTGCCTGTATGACCTCCCTACAACGCCTGGGCATGCTCCTGATGAGGCTGAGTATTGTGTGAGGCCTCCACGTGCCTGTATGACCTCCCTACAACGCCTGGGCATGCTCCTGATGAGGCTGAGTATTGTGTGTGGCCTCCACGTGCCTGTATGACCTCCCTACAACGCCTGGGCATGCTCCTGATGAGGCTGAGTATTGTGTGTGGCCTCCACGTGCCTGTATGACCTCCCTACAACGCCTGGGTATGCTCCTGATGAGGCTGAGTATTGTGTGTGGCCTCCACGTGCCGGTATGACCTCCCTACAACGCCTGGGCATGCTCCTGATGAGGCTGAGTATTGTGTGTGGCCTCCACGTGCCTGTATGACCTCCCTACAACGCCTGGGCATGCTCCTGATGAGGCTGAGTATTGTGTGTGGCCTCCACGTGCCGGTATGACCTCCCTACAACGCCTGGGCATGCTCCTGATGAGGCTGAGTATTGTGTGTGGCCTCCACGTGCCTGTATGACCTCCCTACAACGCCTGGGCATGCTCCTGATGAGGCTGAGTATTGTGTGCGGCCTCCACGTGCCTGTATGACCTCCCTACAACGCCTGGGCATGCTCCTGATGAGGCTGAGTATTGTGTGTGGCCTCCACGTGCCTGTATGACCTCCCTACAACGCCTGGGCATGCTCCTGATGAGGTGAGTATTGTGTGTGGCCTTCACGTGCCTGTATGACCTCCCTACAACGCCTGGGCATGCTCCTGATGAGGCTGAGTATTGTGTGTGGCCTCCACGTGTCTGTATGACCTCCCTACAACGCCTGGGCATGCTCCTGATGAGGCTGAGTATTGTGTGTGTCTTCCACGTGGCTGTATGACCTCCCTACAATGCCTGGGCATGCTCCTGATGAGGCTGAGTATTGTGTGTGGCCTCCACGTGCCTGTATGACCTCCCTACAACGCCTGGGCATGCTCCTGATGAGGCTGAGTATTGTGTGTGGCCTCCACGTGCCTGTATGACCTCCCTACAACGCCTGGGCATGCTCCTGATGAGGCTGAGTATTGTGTGTGGCCTCCACGTGCCTGTATGACCTCTCTACAACGCCTGGGCATGCTCCTGATGAGGCTGAGTATTGTGTGTGGCCTCCACGAGCCTGTATGACCTCCCTACAACGCCTGGGCATGCTCCTGATGAGGCTGAGTATTGTGTGTGGCCTCCACGTGCCTGTATGACTTCCCTACAACGCCTGGGCATGCTCCTGATGAGGTTGCGGATGGTCTCCTGTGGGATCTCCTCCCAGACCTGGACTAAAGCATCCGCCAACTCCTGTACAGTCTGTGGTGCAACGTGACGTTGGTGGATGGAGCGAGACATGATGTCCCAGATGTGCTCAATCGGATTCAGGTCTGGGGAACGGGCGGGCCAGTCCATAGCTTCAATGCCTTCATCTTGCAGGAACTGCTGACACACTCCAGCCACTTGAGGTCTGGCATTGTCCTGCATTAGGAGGACCCCAGGGTCAACCGCACCAGCATATGGTCTCACAAGGGGTCTGAGGATCTCATCTCGGTACCTAATGGCAGACAGGCTACCTCTGGCGAGCACATGGAGGGCTGTGCGGCCCTCCTAAGAAATGCCACCCCACACCATTACTGACCCACTGCCAAACCGGTTATGCTGAAGGATGTTGCAGGCAGCAGATCGCTCTCCACAGCGTCTCCAGACTCCGTCACGTCTGTCACATGTGCTCAGTGTGAACCTGCTTTCATCTGTGAAGAGCACAGGGTGCCAGTGGCGACTTTGCCAATCCTGGTGTTCTGTGGCAAATGCCAAGCGTCCTGCACGGTGTTGGGCTGTGAGCACAACCCCCATCTGTGGATGTTGGGCCCTCATACCACCCTCATGGAGTCGGATTCTAACCATTTGTGCAGACACATGCACATTTGTGGCCTGCTGGAGGTCATTTTGTAGGGCTCTGGCAGTGCTCTTCCTGTTCCTCCTTGCACAAAGGTGGAGGTAGCGGTCCTGCTGCTGGGTTTTTGCCCTCCTACGGCCCTCTCCACGTCTCCTGGTGTACTGGCCTGTCTCCTGGTAGCGCCTCCAGCCTCTGGACAAAACGCTGACAGACACAGCAAACCTTCTTGCCACAGCTCGCATTGATGTGCCATCCTGGATGAGCTGCACTACCTGAGCAACTTCTGTGGGTCGTCTCATGCTACCACGAGTGTGAAAGCGCAACCAACATTCAAAAGTGACCAAAACATCAGCCAGAAAGCATTGGTACTGAGATGTGGTCTGTGGTCCCCACCTGCAGAACCACTCCTTTATTGAGGGTGTCTTGATAATTGCCAATAATTTCCATCTATTGTCTATTCCATTTGCACAACAGCATGTGAGATTGATTGTCAATCAGTGTTGCTTCCTAAGTGGACAGTTTGATATCACAGAAGTTTCATTTACTTGGAGTTATATTCTGTTGTTTAAGTGCTCCCTTTATTTTTTTGAACAGTGTGTATATATATATATATATATATATATGAAAATTGTACATTCACGCTGAAGGCATCAAAACTATGAATTAACACTTGTGGAATTATATACTTAATAGTGTTGAGCGAGCACTAAAATGCTCGGGTGCTCGAAGCTCGGGCCGAGCTCGCCGTGATACTCGGGTGCTCGACCCGAGCAACGAGCCGAATGTTAGTCTATGGGAGACCTGAGCATTTTTGCGGCGGCACCCCCCGGCAGTCTTTTAAAAGCCTAACAAGTGCCCAAAACGATAGTGACAGTGCTCAAATGACATGGGGACAGCATGGGGATCGCCCCAGGAAGCATTTCTGACCCCCAGGTCACTGCTGTTAACAACGTGGTCAGAGGTATTAAGCCACTTTTACAGGCTCACAATAAAACGAAAGTGAAACTTTTTTCCTGTGAAATATGTTAAGGAACATCCTTTCCAGGGAAAAGACTTGTGTATAAGTTAAAATAAATGACCAAAAACAAAAATACTCCTCCACACCTTGGGCTATGTTCACAAGTAGCATTTTTTATGCGTTTTTGCACTTTTGTATTGCTTTCAACTATGACAAATGCATTCACCGGGAAATGTCATTTTAACATTTTACAACCTTATCTGGCCATGTGCTGTGTGACACATGCATAAAGTGCTGAAAAGACATGGGAACAGCATGGGGAAGACCCCTGGAAGCATCTCTGACTCCCAGGTCACTGTCTAAAAGTGTGCCCATCATAAGTGATCCTTGCCGCATCAGAAGATGCAGACTTGCAACTATCCCCATGCAAGTTCTAGTCCCAGGGCAGTGTTCAATTGTACCTCCCCCATTCCTTGCAATACAAGCGCAAGTATGCAGCCTGCCACCCACCCACCCCCAGGCTGCAATACCATACTGCTTGCTTGCTTGAACTTGGTGTCCATACTCAGTCCCCAGCCGCCCCGCGGCCAAGTGTCCACACGGTCCCCAGCCTCCTGGGGGCAGTCGGGTGTCCATAAACGGTCCCCAGCCACCCCCATTTCTCCTTGGAACATCCCCCCACACACTTTTCTTAGCCCGGCCTGCTTTAGGCAGCATTGGACGAGCCCACCAGAGAACCAGACTCCTCCGGTGGGCCCTGACTTCTCCATCGGTGGAGTTGAGAGTGCCAAGGTGAGGAGCATGATGATGATGACAGAAGTTAGCATCTGCTATGTTTTCTTTTAATGCAAGTGTAAGTGTGCAGCCTGCCACCCACCCACCCCCAGGCTGCAATGCCATACTGCTAGCTTGCACTTGAAATGGGGCCTTTTAGTTTAGAGGAGGCCGAAGCTGGCCACTACCTCATGGCTGCTTCGGCAGCGAGGTATCCATACTCAGTCCCCAGCCGCCCCTATTTGTCCTGGTGTGCCTTATACATAAGATTAAGCGTGTATACCAAAACATTACCTGTGCCCTCCCCAGTGCATTTAGTGGGAAGGAGAGCCTATTCCGCTGTAGTGTGTGCATGCCAAACCCCTGTTCATGGTACATGCGAAGATGCCTCCCACCTTGCACCTGTCGTTGCAGACTTGCAACTATCCCCATTCAAGTCCTTGTCCCAGGGCAGTGTTCAATTGTACCTCTCCCATTCCTTGCAATGCAAGCGCAAGTATGCAGCCTGCCACCCACCCACCCCCAGGCTGCAATACCATACTGCTTGCTTGCTTGCACTTTAAATTGGGCCTTTTAGGCATGTGGAGACGGAATCTGGCCACCACGTCATGGCTGTGTCGGCGGCCTGGTATCCATACTCAGTCCCCAGCCGCCTGGTGGCCGGGTGTCCCCACTTGCTCCCCAGCCTCCAGGGGGTGGCCGGGTGTCCATACTCGGTCCCCAGCCACCCCTATTTGTACCGGTAACCTTTCCCACACTTTTCTTAGCCTGGCCTGCTTTAGGGCAGCATTGGCCGAGCCCACCAGACTATCAGACTCCTCCGGTGGGCCCTGGCTTCTCCATCAGGGGAGTTGAGAGTGCCAAGGTGAGGAGCATGATGAGGATGATAGAAGTTAGCATCTGCTTTGTTTTCTTGGAATGCAAGCGCATGTATGTAGTAGCGGCTAGGCCTGAGGAGGTCAGCGTTTTGGCGCATATCCTACCTCCTCCGAGGATTGCTGGATGTTTTCCTGCTACTATCCAAGTTGTATGACTCCCGTTAAAACAAATCTTCAGGTGATAAATGGATGAGGTAGTGGCAAAGAGAAAGAGCAGGAGGAACAGAGACCATTCACATCAATATCAGGCCAGTCAACCAGATATGTCTTGTAGGATATGTTTCTGTAACAAAAGTAGCGGTTCGGCTACACAGTTATAGGGCATACAGTGAGTGCAATGCCTACCAAAAATTTCGAGCCACTCCAATGCCCCTTGAAAGTGACATGGAGGTCAGAGGGCGTTAACTAAACCTTTTTTTCCATTTATAGCAACTGGGTCTCCTGTGCACTGTTGGCCTAAGCAGTGAATGGAAGGCTTTCCAAAAATTATGAGGTACTTCAATGCCCCTTACAAGAGCCATGTGTGGCACCCCAGGGGTCTGGTCACCACAGTAATAGAGATTACGTCGGAGAGCAAGTGGGAGGTTTCCTGGTCAGGATCCCTTAAACATGCAACATCCTCCTGCCCCAGTCCTGGGAGGGGAGAATTCTGCCCTTATAAACTGGATCTGGGGCGGGGTTGAGTGAGTCAGAGAACAGTCAGAGTCAGAGTGAGAGCAAGGGAAAGTAACAGCAAGGAGCTCTGTAGGAGCTAGGAGCTAAAGACCAGGGGCTGGAAGCTGAGCAGAGCTCGCCCTGGCAGAAGACAATAGGAACCGGACACAGGAGTCCGAAGCTGTGAGGACTTATATATCCAGCAGCAGAAACCAGCCGGCAGGGGATTTCAGGTCCTCTGGCCATAGAAGCCCGGAGGCTCAGTCACAAGCAAGGGACCAGCACCGCCGTCGTGGAGCAGAGACTAACGGAAGGCCCCAAGTCACCAGCCATACGGGTGAGCACTACACGGTACACTCAGGGACGTGGGCTACTTCTACCCGCTTACAGCAAGGTAGCCAGGAAGAGTGCAGACAGACGGGGAGGCCTACAACTCCACCTGGCCAGGGGAACTCCTGCTTGCTCACAGACTGACCAGGCCTCTTAAGCTAGCCAGTACTCCCGGGAGGGTCTACCTTATAATCATCAGTAAAGACCCTGAACTGCACTGCAAAGACTCTCAGTCGTTCCTGCTGCGCTCGTGCACCATCACCCCCATCATCCACACTCACTGCCCTGAGGCTATACTCCTCCCGAGGGGAGTTATCCCATTTTATGCTGCGCACACAACACCAGCCTCAGCGGTCTGCCTCGCAGCGGTGGTACTCCCTGACCGTAATCCACGGGTGGCGCAGTCGGACAATTAACCTCAAAACCTAAGAAAGATTGCCACTGGTTTGACCAGCCTGAGCCACGGGACCGGGTCACCGCCACGGAGACTACAGACCCCAGAGACCCGGCACCGGGTATCCCACACAAGTGTACACACGGCCCAGGGGGAGCGTCACATGCAGTACAGCATATTACAAACATAAGTCCCATTATTGGGGAGTGGGTGTCCCATAGTATTTGCTTATGCCTTGCAAGCAAAAGCTGCCAAAAATTAGGACGGAGCAACTTGCAATGCCCCTTACAAGAGCCATGCAGTACAGCATATTACAAACATAAGTCCCATTATTGGGGAGTGGGTCTCCCATAGTATTTGCTTATGCTTTCACAGCAAAAGCTGCCAAAAATTAGGACGGAGCAACTTGCAATGCCCCTTACAAGAGTCATGCAGTACAGCATATTACAAATATAAGTCCCATTATTGGGGAGTGGGTCTCCCATAGTATTTGCTTATGCTTTCCCAGCAAAAGCTGCCAAAAATTAGGACGGAGCAACTTGCAATACCCCTTACAAGAGCCATGCAGTACAGCATATTACAAACATAAGTCCCATTATTGGGGAGTGGGTCTCCCATAGCATTTGCTTATGTTTTCCCAGCAAAAGCTGCCAAAAATTAGGACGGAGCAACTTGCAATGCCCCTTACAAGAGCCATGCAGTACAGCATATTACAAACATAAGTCCCATTATTGGGGAGTGGATGTCCCATGGTATTTGCTTATGCTTTCCCAGCAAAAGCTGCCAAAAATTAGGACGGAGGAACTTGCAATGCTGGCACCCTGGTGGTATAGTGGTGGTGGAGGCTGAGGATAAGGAGAAGAAGATTAAACAGCCGAAACGAGGAAGCGTATACCCATGTGTGGGTGTGAAGCGGTGCATGTGAATACACCTCCCGAAATAACACAGTGGATTTGACTTTATGTTACTCTGCTGTCATTTGGTGGTGATGAGAAGTCTGGCCCAATCCAGCCCTTGTTCATTTTGATAAGGGTCAGCTTGTCAGCATTGTCAGTTGACAGGCGAGTGCGCTTATCAGTTATAATTCCCCCAGCGGCACTAAAAACACGCTCCGATAACACGCTAGCGGCAGGGCAGACCAGGACCTCCAAGGCGTACAGAGCGAGTTCATTCCAAGTGTCCAGCTTGGATACCCAATAATTAAAAGGCACAGAGGAATCACGGAGGACGCTGGTACGATCGGCAAGGTACTCCCTCACCATCTTTTGAAACTTTCCACTCCTTGTGAGAGTACCCCGCGCCTCAGGGCCTGTAAGCTGGGCGGGTGTCAGAAAACTGTCCCAGAACATTGACAGTGTTCCCCTGCCTCTGCTGGATTGGAGTTGCATCTCTCTCGCCTGTACGCCTTGGTTGGGCAATGAACTGTGACCTCTGCCGCTAGCGTGTTCAGATGGGAATTTTTTTAAGAGTTCTGCAGCAAGGGCCTTCTGGTATTGCCCCATTTTTGTAGACCTCTCCACCTCAGGAATAAGAGAGTGAAAGTTCTCCTTGTAGCGTGGGTCTACAAGTGTCACCAACCAGTAATGACTGTCACCCAACATTTTGACAACGCGAGGGTCACGGTTAAGGCAGCGTAACATAAAGTCAGCCATGCGTGCCAGACTGGTAACGGGCAAGATTTCCGTGTCCTCACCAAGATGACGACTGACCATGCTCTCCTCCTCCTCCTCTTCCTCCTCCCCCCTGTCCTCAGGCCACCCACGCTGAACCGACGGTATGACACTTGTACAGGTACTACCGTCTACAACGCATGATAGCAGCTCCTGTTCCTCCTCCTCCTCCTCCTCTCCCTCATTGTCCCCCAATGCACGTTGGGATGAGATGAGGCTGGGCTGTGTGTAATCGCCCGCTACGGCTTTTTGATCCATCTCATCATACTCTGGCTGCAATGCCTCCTCTTTAATTCTCTGCAGAGAGCGTTGCAAAAGACAGACAAGTGGGATGCTGACACTAATGATGGCGTCATCGCCACTCACCATCTTGGTGGCCTCCTCAAAGTTTGTCAGGATGGTACATATGTCAGACATCCAGGTCCACTCCTGAGGTCTTATGTGTGGAGTCTGACCTGAATATCGACGGCCTTGTTGCAGCTGGTACTCAACAACTGCTCTCTTCTGCTCACAAATCCTTTGCAACATGTGGAGGGTAGAGTTCCAGCGTGTGGGGACATCACACACCAGTCGGTGTGACGGACGCTGCAAACGCTGCTGCAACACAGCAAGGGCGGCGGAAGCTGTAGCCGTCTTGCGAAAATGAGCTGACAGGCGGCGTACTTTCACGAGCAGATCTGGCAACTCGGGGTACGATTTAAGAAACCGCTGAACCACGAGGTTAAGCACATGAGCCAGGCATGGTACGTGTGTGATCTCACCTCGCCTCAGAGCCGCCACCAGGTTACGGCCATTGTCACACACGACCATGCCGGGATGTAGGTTCAGCGGTCTCAGCCACAGATCTGCCTGCTCTTTCACAGCTGTCCACAACTCACAAGCAGTGTGAGGTTTATCACCTAAGCTTATGAGTTTCAGCACAGCCTGTTGCCGCTTGGCGGAGGCAGTACTTCAATGCTTCCAGCTTGCAACTGATGTGGTGATATCTGAGATGGAGGCTGAACATGAGGAGGAGGAGGAGGAGGAGGATGCGCAGGAGCTGTACACTGTGGGGGCAACTCTGACTGACATAGGGCCCGCAATCCTCGGTGTGGGGAGGATGTGTTCTGTCCCAAGGTCTGACTGGGTCCCGGCTTCCACTATGTTTACCCAGTGTGCCGTCAGAGAGATGTACCGTCCCTGGCCACAAGCACTTGTCCACGTGTCCGTTGTCAGGTGGACTCTCCCAGTAACTGCGTTGTTGAGGGCACGGCAGATGTTTTGGGACACATGCTTGTGTAGTGCGGGGATGGCACACCGGGCAAAATAGTGTCGGCTGGGGACCGAGTACCGAGGGACGGCAACCGCCATAAGATTGCGGAAGGATTCCGTCTCCACCAGCCTAAAAGGCAGCATTTCCAACACAAGCAGTCGTGAAATGTGCGAATTTAGGACTGTGGCCTGTGGGGTGTTAGCTGCGAATTTGCGCTTTTGTTCAAAGGTCTGGGATATGGACAATTGAACGCTGCGGTGGGACGTGGACGTTGATGCTGTTTCTTGAGAAACTGCCATAACAAGTGAAGACTGAGAGGAGGGGGCATCTTTACATGCAGTATGGACTGGGTATTGCCTTGCACACACAACAGGGGGTTCTATTGCACGCACAACAGTGGAAGAAGCAGTGGTGACACCCGCTGACACTGGTCGTGGACCCTGGGTTTCGCCCCACAAAGTCGGGTGCTTTGCTGCCATGTGCCTGATCATGCTGGTGGTGGTCAGGCTGGTAGTTTTGTCACCCCTGCTGATGCTGGCATGGCAAGTGGAACATATGGCCTTTTTGGGGTTATCAGCAGAGTCTTTAAAAAAATTCCAGACTCTAGAAGACCTACCGCTTGTACTGGCAACGTCCCTCGTGTTGGTGTTACGGGGAACGGTTGCCTGCCTTCTGTCTGCGGCCACCACACTGCTTCTTCCTGCCTGTTGGGGTACTCTGCCTCCCTCCCCCTGTGTGCTGCTGGCCTCACTCTGCGTGTCCTCCTTCCACGTTGGGTCAGTTACTAGATCATCCACCACCTCCTCCTCTTCCACTTGCGCACCACGATCCTCCTCCTCACTTCCTGGCAATTGTGTCTCGTCATCGTCCACCTCTTGTGACAGATTGCCAATGTCGACTTCCTGTGGCCGTGGCTGTTCAAATATTTGGGCATCGCAACATGGGATCTCCTCTTCCACCACTTCAAGCGTATCAGGCGAGGGGCCCAAATATGGAAATGGACCAGTGAACAGCTCTTCAGAGTGTCCAAGTGTGGGATCACTTGCTGTCTGACGACACTCGGCATGGTGGGAGGAAGGAGGATCAGGGTGAGGAGGAGTATGCGGTCGAGACTCACGGCTACTAAGAGTTGACCGTGTGGAAGACAGACCGGAGGTGGTGGTGCCCAGGTAACTGGAAGTATTATCTGCTATCCAATTAATAACCTGTTCACACTGATCAGTTCTCAATACTGGTGTTGTTCTGTGCTTCCCTAGTAATTCGGTCAAGAAGTGGGAGCGAGAAGATGTGGCTGTTGGTTGTGGCACATTTTCACCTTGGCCACGGCTCCGTCCTCTGCACGAACCATCACCAGTACGTCCACTTCCACGTCCCTTGCCACACGCCTTGCCCATTGTAAATGAAGTAAAATAGCTTACACTTGCACTATCAATGGCAAAAGGGTAATAAAGAGTAGATTAGAACTGTGGAAGAGGAAAACCACAGTTATTGTTCACTGGGGTATACCACACTTTTTTAAATAGAGATATTTGCGGCTGAACAGTGAGCGACACACTCAAACTGCTTTTTTTTGAGATACCAAAGGCCCAAAACTGGATAGTACAGCGATTTGACCCGTGGAACTGCGAAACCACACTGGGATGTCGGGCCTACACAAGACTATTTTCAACAGATATATTTTTGTGTCACAACAGTCAGGAGACACTACTGTTTTTCTTTACGGAAAAAACTACCAAAACCTGAATAATAGAGATTTTTTACCGTGGGATGGCAAAACCACAGTTATAATTTACTGGTGTATACCAGGCTTTTTAAAATATATATATATTTGCGGCTGAACAGTGAGCGACACACTCAAACTGTTTTTTTTAGATACAAATGGCCCAAAAGTGGATAATACAGAGGTTTGAACCGTGGAACTGCAAAACCACACTTGTATTTCTCGGGCCTACACCAGACTATTTTCAACAGATATATTTGTGTCTGAAAAATCAGGGAGACACTATTTTTTTTTTTTTACAGCAAAAAATGCCAAAAACAGGATAATAGAGATTTTTTACCGTGGAACAGCAAAAGCACACTTCTGTCTCTCTGGCCTACACCAGACTATTTTCAACAGATATATTTGTGTCTGAAAAATCAGAGGCACACTTTTTTTTTTTGGGGGGAGTGGGCACCAAAAGGTTAATAAGATGGGTATTTGTACATTGTGAAGGAGGAAAAAAAAAAGAGGATTTAGATTAAAAAAAAAAAGGATTTTTCCTGGCCCCCGGGACCTGGAGCTAAGTCCAGCAATTTCAGCAACAGGAGCAGCACACAGGACTGTAATGCAGTGTTTGCTGGTATAACCACTGCGTCTCCTATACAGCCTGCCTGCCTGATATCTGGGAGGGATATTAGTCCTGAGAAGGACTGTTTGTTTGATCTGACAGCCTTTACAGACCCTACACTAACTATTTTGCAGGATATATCTCTCCCTAAATCAGCAGCGCTGTCCCTACACTGTCTGATCCGGAGCGACTGTGTCCAAGATGGCGGCGCCCGGTTTTAAATACTCGAGGTGACGCTGTGCGGCCAGCCAATCACTGTAATGCCCTCAACCAACATGGCTGCGGCATTACAGTCACTGGCTGGCAATCCCTGCATGTTCATTGGCTCTGTAAAGAGCGCTAAACATGCAGGGCAGAGACCCGAGCTCCCGCCCGAGTAACCCGGAAATGCTCGGTGCTCGCCGAACATCCCGAGTAGCGTGATGCTCGGGCGAGTACCGAGCAGTGTCGAGCATGTTCGCTCAACACTAATACTTAACAAAAAAGTGTGACACAACTGAAAATATGTCTTATATTCTAGGTTCTTCAAAGTAGCCACCTTTTGCTTTGATGACTGCTTTGCACACTCTTGGCATTCTCTTGATGAGCTTCAAGAGGTAGTCACCGGAAATGGTCTTCACTTCACAGGTGTGCCCTGTCAGGTTTAATAAGTGGGATTTCTTGCCTTATAAATGGGGTTGCGACCATCAGTTGTGTTGTGCAGAAGTCTGGTGGATACACAGCTGATAGTCCTACTGAATAGACTGTTAGAATTTGTATTATGGCAAGAAAAAAGCAGCTAAGTAAAGAAAAACGAGTGGCCATCATTACTTTAAGAAATGAAGGTCAGTCAGTCTGAAAAATTGGGAAAACTTTGAAAGTGTCCCCAAGTACAGGTGCAAAAACATCAAGCGCTACAAAGAAACTGGCTCACATGAGGACCGCCCCAGGAAAGGAAGACCAAGAGTCACCTCTGCTTCTGAGGATAAGTTTATCCGAGTTCCCAGCCTCAGAAATCGCAGGTTAACAGCAGCTCAGATTAGAGACCAGGTCAATGCCACGCAGAGTTCTAGCAGCAGACACATCTCTACAACAACTGTTAAGAGGAGACTTTGTGCAGCAGGCCTTCATGGTAAAATAGCTGCTAGGAAACCACTGCTAAGGACAGGCAACAAGCAGAGGAGACTTGTTTGGGCTAAAGAACACAAGGAATGGACATCAGACCAGTGGAAATCTGAGGTTTGGTCTGATGAGTCCAAATTTGAGATCTTTGGTTCCAACCACCGTGTCTTTGTGCGACGCAGAAAAGGTGAACGGATGGACTCTACATGCCTTGTTCCCACCGTGAAGCATGGAGGAGGAGGTGTGATGGTGTGGGGGTGCTTTGCTGGTGACACTGTTGGGGATTTATTCAAAATTGAAGGCATACTGAACCAGCATGGCTACCACAGCATCTTGCAGCGGCATGCTATTCCATCCGGTTTGCGTTTAGTTGGACCATCATTTATTTTTCAACAGGACAATGACCCCAAACACACCTCCAGGCTGTGTAAGGGCTATTTGACCAAGAAGGAGAGTGATGGGGTGCTACGCCAGATGACCTGGCCTCCACAGTCACCAGACCTGACCCCAATCGAGATGGTTTGGGGTGAGCTGGACCGCAGAGTGAAGGCAAAAGGGTCAACAAGTGCTAAGCATCTCTGGGAACTCCTTCAAGATTGTTGGAAGACCATTTCCGGTGACTACCTCTTGAAGCTCATCAAGAGAATGCCAAGAGTGTGCAAAGCAGTCATCAAAGCAAAAGGTGGCTACTTTGAAGAACCTAGAATATAAGACATATTTTCAGTTGTTTCACACTTTTTTGTTAACTATATAATTCCACATGTGTTAATTCATAGTTTTGATGCCTTCAGTGTGAATGTACAATTTTCATAGTCATGAAAATACAGAAAAATCTTTAAATGAGAAGGTGTGTCCAAACTTTTGTTCTGTACTGTATATATATCATCTATTGTTTATTCTGCTGTTTAACCTTTGTGACACTTGACCTGTTGCTATCATCTCCGCAGATTCTATAATTAATGGTACCACCTCATATTACTGGGTCTGTGTTCTCAGTTGCTCTTAGTATTACGTTTTATGGTCCTGCCAGGCCTACAACTTTGTGCATCTCAGCAGATTATCATCTCCTCTAGTTTTAAGTCAGTTGATAGTTTAACTGTTATGTTCTGCTACCAGAGCTAAGGAAAGAGAGGAGATCTGTCCCTACGATAGAACTCAGCTTAATCCCTACGATGTAACAGGGGACCTGATCCTGCGATCAGACCTGCTAAAGTCCTAAGCTAGTCTGTACGGAGACCTATAGATGTGGGGAAGGAATCCCTACAAGTACTAAGGACTGGGAGGAAAATGGGACACCTCCTAACAGAAATAGTAGCAGACAGACGAACAAACAAAATATATAGAACATAGAGGTCCGTAGACCAAGCAAACTAACAGAGTTAGATACAGAGCACAGGCTAGCTAGAAAGTAGTTATACAATGAAGTCCAGCAAAGCCAGAAGGGCGGAGCAGGATTAAATAGGCCAACAAGGTCATGTGACCAGCAAAGGAAAAAACCTAAGAGCAAGGTTCTAACAGTACCCCCCCTTCTAAGAGGATCCTCCGGATCCCCTAGGACCAGGCTTATCAGGAAATCTCCTGTGAAACGCTCTGATAAGTCTGGACGCGGAAACATCATCCGACCTCACCCAAGAGTTATCCTCGGGTCCGAAACCTTTCCAGGTCACAAGATACTGCAAACTACCTCTATACCGTCTAGAGTTAAGGATGCGAGAAATTTCATATTCCCCGTCCTCCACCACCGGAGGAACAGAGGCAGAGGCGTCACAATCCGATACAACAGCTTTTTTCAACAGAGAGACATGAAATACCGGATTAATTCTCTAGGAGGTAGGAACCTCCAACCTAACAGCAGATTGGTTGACAACCTGAAGCACCTTAAAGGGCCCTACAAACTTGAGACCCAATTTCTTAGAAGGAATCCTCAACCGCAGATTCCTAGAGGACAACCAAACCATGTCACCAACAGCGAACAAAACCTCCTGTCGTTTCCTATCAAAGTAGTCCTTAGATTTTCTGTTGGCCTCCTGAAGATTACCACGCACATCCTGTCAAACTCTCTCCAAATCACCGGAAAAATTCTCCTCCTCAGGCACGGCAGATCCCAACTTGGAGAACGACCCAAACGACGGATGTCTCCCAGAACAACAAAAAAAAGGCGAACAACCAGCAGAAGAAGATGTATGATTGTTCAGAGCAAATTCAGCAAGTGGCAGAAACTCAGACCACCCCTCTTGATTGTCTGCCACAAAACAACGCAAGAACTGCTCAACATCCTGGTTTTTCCTTTCTGTCTGGCCATTAGATTCAGGATGATATCCGGACGAGAACGACAAATGAACTCCCAACCTGTCACAAAAGGCACGCCAAAAACGAGCCACGAACTGAGGACCCCTATCAGAAACAATGTCAGTAGGAACGCCATGAAGTCTGACAATTTCCTTGACAAAGGCCTTAGCGAGAGTTTTAGCGCAGGGCAGTTTGACGAAGGGAACCAAGTGACACATCTTGCTAAAACAATCCACGACCACCCAGATGACAGTAAAACCCTCAGAGGGGGGAAGGTCAGTTATAAAGTCCATAGCCAAATGTGTCCAAGGAGCACTGGGAACCTCCAAAGGACAAAGCAACCCCGCAGCAGGAGTATGTGAGGACTTAGATCTAGCACATATAGTACATTGACGCACCCACTTAATGACTTCCTTCTGCCATCCAGGCCACCAAAAACTGCGACCCACCAGTCTCTTGGTCTCAGAGATTCCGGGATGACCTGCCAACCGAGATTCGTGACACTCAACAAACAAATCTCTCCTAAAGGTCCCAGGCACAAACAACCTCCCATGGGGAGCGTTAGATGGGGCATTCTCCTGTGCTTTAAGAATCTCATCTTCCAAAACGGAGTCCAAAGCAGCTATCACAACACCTTCTTGTAAAATGTTCTCCTCTTTCTCAGCACCGCTATAGGAGACTGCGTGCAAGGGTTAATGAGAGCAAATCCTCTGCTATGCCAGTTTCTGGTTATGAGAATGTGTGTACTAACAGTGGTGAACCGATGGAGATTGGATCGGTGGCACCTCGCTCTCAAGAAAAAGACCGTAGATTTTCTGAAGGCTTGTGTTTCTATTGCAGAAAATCTGGTCATTTGATTAAAGGCTGTGAGCTTCGTATGAAGAAAGAAAAAAAAATGGTCAGTCATGCCCGTATTGCCTGTTTAAATTCCAAGGGTGTATACTGTTAGAACCTTGCTCTTAGGTTTTTTCCTTTGCTGGTCACATGACCTTGTTGGCCTATTTAATCCTGCTCCGCCCTTCTGGCTTGGCTGGACTTACTGTTATGTTCTGCTACCAGAGCTAAGGAAAGAGATGAGATCTGTCCCTACGATAGAACTCAGCTGAATCCCTACGATGTAACAGGGGACCTGATCCTGCGATCAGACATGCTAAAGTCCTAAGCTAGTCTGTACGGAGACCTATAGATGTGGGGAAGGAATCCCTGCAAGTACTAAGGACTGGGAGGAAAATGGGACACCTCCTAACAGAAATAGTAGCAGACAGACGAACAAACAAAATATATAGAACATAGAGGTCAGTAGACCAAGCAAACTAACAGAGTTAGATACAGAGCACAGGCTAGCTAGAAAGTAGTTATACAATGAAGTCCAGCAAAGCCAGAAGGGCGGAGCAGGATTAAATAGGCCAACAAGGTCATGTGACCAGCAAAGGAAAAAACCTAAGAGCAAGGTTCTAACATTAACAAGTTAAAGGGTGAATCCTAAGAAATAAATTTATTACCATTCTAGAATATAGAATCCTGAGGAAGGGGTTCTGGAAGCCCAAGAATGGGGCCTTGTATTCCTGTCATGAATGTAAAACGGAAAACTCTCTACAGTGCTGCACAGCCCTACTTCTCCTCCCTCATCACTGTCTACAACCCTACTCATCCTCTCCACAGTGCTGCACCGCCCTACAGTTCCTCCTCATCCCTGTCTACCTGTCCTCTCCTCAGTGCGGCACTGCCCTACATCTCCTCCCTCATCACTGTCTACAACCCTACTCATCCTCTCCACAGTGCTGCACCGCCCTACAGTTCCTCCTCATCCCTGTCTACCTGTCCTCTCCTCAGTGCGGCACTACCCTACATCTCCTCCCTCATCACTGTCTACAACCCTACTCATCCTCTCCACAGTGCTGCACTGCCCTACATCTCCTACCTCATCTCTGTCTACCACCTACCCGTCCTCTCCACAGTGCTGCACCACCCTACATCTCCTCCCTCATCTCTGTCTACCACCCTACCTGTCCTCTCCACAGGGCTGCACCACCCCACATCTCCTCCTCATCTCTGTCTACCACCCTAACCGTCCTCTCCACAGGGCTGCACCGCCCTACATCTCCTCCTCATCTCTGTCTACCACCCTATCTGTCCTCTCCACAGTGCTGCACTGCCCTACATCTCCTCCTCATCTCAGTCTACCACCCTACCTGTCCTCTCCACAGTGCTGCACAGCCCTACATCTCCTCCCTCATCACTGTCTACAACCCTACTCATCCTCTCCACAGTGCTGCACCGCCCTACAGCTCCTCCTCATCCCTGTCTACTTGTCCTCTCCACAGTGCGGCACTGCCCTACATTTCCTCCCTCATCACTGTCTACAACCCTACTCATCCTCTCCACGGTGCTGCACCACCCTACATCTCCTCCCTCATGTCTGTCTACCACCCTACCCGTCTTCTCCACAGTGCTGCACCGCCCTATATCTCCTCCTCATCTCTGTCTACCACCCTACCTGTCCTCTCCACAGCGCTGCACGGCCTTACATTTCCTCCCTCATCTCTGTCTACCACCCTACCCATCCTCTCCACAGTGCTGCACCGCCCTGCATCTCCTCTTCATCTCTGCCTACCACTTAGCTGTCCTCTGGAGTGCTGCACCACACTACATCTCCTCCTCATCTCTGTCTACAACCCTACTCATCCTCTCCACAGTGCTGCACCGCCCTACATCTCCTCCCTCATCTCTGTCTACCACCCTACCCGTCCTCTCCACAGGGCTGCACTACCCCACATCTCCTCCTCATCTCTGTCTACCACCCTACCTGTCCCCTCCACAGTGCTGCACAGCCCTACATCTCCTCCCTCATCACTGTCTACAACCCTACTCATCCTCTCCATAGTGCTGCACCGCCCTACAGTTCCTCCTCATCCCTGTCTACTTGTCCTCTCCACTATGCGGCACTGCCCTACATCTCCTCCCTCATCACTGTCTACAACTCTACTCATCCTCTCCACAGTGCAGCACCACCCTACATCTCCTCCCTCATCTCTGTCTACCACCCTACCCGTCCTCTCCACAGGGCTGCACCACCCCACATCTCCTCCTCATCTCTATCTACCACCCTAACCATCCTCTCCACAGGGCTGCACCGCCCTATATCTCCTCCTCATCTCTGTCTACCACCCTACCTATCCTCTTCACAGTGCTGCACAGCCCTACATCTCCTCCCTCATCACTGTCTACAACCCTACTCATCACTCCACAGTGCTGCACCGCCCTACAGCTCCTCCTCATCCCTGTCTACTTGTCCTCTCCACAGTGCGGCACTGCCCTACATCTCCTCCCTCATCACTGTCTACAACCCTACTCATCCTCTCCACAGTGCTGCACCACCCTACATCTCCTCCCTCATCTCTGTCTACCACCCTACCCGTCCTCTCCACAGTGCTGCACCGCCCTATATCTCCTCCTCAACTCTGTCTACCACACTACCTGTCCTCTCCACAGTGCTGCACAGCCCTACATTTCCTCCCTCATCTCTGTCTACCACCCTACCCATCCTCTCCACACTGCCGCACCGCCCTACATCTCCTCTTCATCTCTGTCTACCACCTATCCATCCTCTCCACAGTACTTCACTGCCCTACATCTCCCCCTCATCTCTGTCTACCACCCTACCCATCCTCTCCACAGTGCTGCACCACCCTACATCTCCTCTTCATCTCTGTCTACCACCCTCCTTGTCCTCTCCACAGGGCTGCACCACCCCACATCTCCTCATCATCTGTCTACCACCCTACCCGTCCTCTCCACAGTGCTGCACCGCCCTATATCTCCTCCCTCATCTCTGTCTACCACCCTACCTGTTCTCTCCACAGTGCTGCCCGGCCCTACATCTTCTCCCTCATCTCCGTCTACCACCCTACCCATCCTCTCCACAGTGCTGCACCGCCCCACATCTCCTCTTTATATCTGTCTACCACCTATCTGTCCTCTCCACAGTATTGCACTGCCCTACATCTCCTCATCTCTGTCTACCACCTACCTGTCCTCTACAGTGCTGCACCACACTACATCTCCTCCTCATCTCTGTCTACCACCCTACCCGTCCTCTCCACAGGGCTGCACCACCCCACATCTCCATATCATCTCTGTCTACCACCTTACCCGTCCACTCCACAGTGCTGCACTGCCCTACATCTCCTCCTCATATCTGTCTACCACCCTACCTGTCCTCTCCACAGTGTTGCACTGCCCTACATCTCCTCCCTCATCTCTGTCTACCACCCTACCCGTCCACTCCACAGTGCTACACTGCCCTACATCTCCTCATCTCCGTCTACCACCCAACCTGTCCTCTCCACAGTGCTACACTGCCCTACATCTCCTCCCTCATCTCTGTCTACCACCTACCCGTCCTCTCCATAGAGCTGCACTGCCCTACAACTCCTCCTCATCTCTGTCTACCACCTACCCGTCCTCTCCACAGTGCTGCATCACCCTACATCTCCTCTTCATCTCTGTCTACCACCCTACCCATCCTCTCCACAGTACTGCACCGCCTTACATCTCCTCCTCATCTCTGTCTACCACCTACCCGTCCTCTCCACAGTGCTGCACCGCTCTACATCTCCTCCTCATCTCTGCCTACCACCTACCCATCCTCTCCACAGTGCTGCACCGCCCTACATCTCCTCCTCATCTCTGTCTACCACCTATCCATCCTCTCCACAGTACTGCACTGCCCTACATCTCCTCCTGATCTCTGTCTACCACCCTACCTGTCCTCTCCACAGGGCTGCACCACCCCACATCTCCTCGTCATCTCTGTCTACCACCCTACCCGTCCTCTCCACAGTGCTGCACCGCCCTATATCTCCTCCTCATCTCTGTCTACCACCCTACCTGTCCTCTCCACAGTGCTGCACGGCCCTACATTTCCTCCCTCATCTCTGTCTACCATCTACCCGTCCTCTCCACAGTGCAGCACCGCTTTACATCTCCTCCTCATCTCTGTCTACCACCTACCCGTCCTCTCCACAGTGCTGCACCGCCCTACATCTCCTCCTCATCTCTGTCTACACCCTACCTGTCCTCTCCACATGGCTGCACCACCCCACATCTCGTCATCATCTCTGTCTACCACCCTACCCGTCCACTCCACAGTGCTGCACTGCCCTACATCTCCTCCTCATCTCTTTCTACCACCCTACCTGTCCTCTCCACAGTGCTGCACTGCCCTATATCTCCTCCCTCATCTCTGTCTACCACCCTACCCATCCTCTCCACAGTGCTGCACCGCCCTACATCTCTTCCATCATCTCTGTCTACCACCTACCCGTCCTCCCCACAGTGCTGCATCGCCCTACATCTCCTCTTCATCTCAGTCTACCACCTACCCATCCTCTCCATAGTGCTGCACTGCCCTACATCTGCTCCATCATCTGTCTACCACCTACCCGTCCTCTCCACAGTGCTGCATCGCCCTACATCTCCTCTTCATCTCAGTCTACCACCTACCCGTCCTCTCCATAGTGCTGCACCGCCCTACATCTCCTCTTCATCTCAGTCTACCACCCTACCCATCCTCTCTACAGTACTATACCACCTTACATCTCCTCCTCATCTCTGTCTACCACCTACCCGTCCCCTCCACAGTGCTGCACCGCCCTACATCTCCTCCTCATCTCTGTCTACCACCTACCCATCCTCTCCACAGTGCTGCACCGCCCTACATCTCCTCCTCATCTCTGTCTACCACCTACCCATCCTCTCCACAGTGCTGCACCACCCTACATCTCCTCCTCATCTCTGTCTACCATCCTACCTCTCCTCTCCACAGTGCTGCACTGCCCTATATCTCCTCCTCATCTCTGTCTACCACCTACCTGTCCTCTACACAGTCCTGCACCGCTCTACAGCTCCTCCTCATCTCTGTCTACCACCCTACCTGTCCTCTCCACAGTGCTGCACCGCTCTACATCTCCTCCTCATCTCTGTCTACCACCTACCCATCCTCTCCACAGTGCTGCACCGCCCTACATCTCCTCCTCATCTCTGTCTACCACCCTACCTGTCCTCTCCACAGTGCTGCACCGCTCTACATCTCCTCCTCATCTCTGTCTACCACTCTACCCATCCTCTCCACAGTGCTGCACCGCCCTACATCCCCTCTTCATCTGTCTACCACCCTACCCATTCTCTCTACAGTGCGGCACCACCCTACATCTCCTCATCTCTGTCTACTACTCTAAACCATCCTCTCCACAGTGCTGCACCGCCTTACATCTCCTCCTCATCTCTGTCTACCACCTACCTGTCCTGTACACAGTCCTGCACCGCTCTACAGCTCCTCCTCATCTCTGTCTACCACCCTACCCATCCTCTCCACAGTGCTGCACCGCCCTACATCTCCTCCATCATCTCTGTCTACCACCTACCCGTCCTCTCCACAGTGCTGCATCGCCCTACATCTCCTCTTCATCTCAGTCTACCACCTACCCGTCCTCTCCATAGTGCTGCACCGCCCTACATCTCCTCCATCATCTCTGTCTACCACCTACCTGTCCTCTCCACAGTGCTGCATCACCCTACATCTCCTCTTCATCTCAGTCTACCACCTACCCGTCCTCTCCATAGTGCTGCACCGCCCTACATCGCCTCTTCATCTCAGTCTACCACCCTACCCATCCTCTCTACAGTACTATACCACCTTACATCTCCTCCCTCATCTCTGTCTACCACCTACCAGTCCTCTCCACAGTGCTGCACCGCCTCACATCTCCTCCTCATCTCTGTCTACCACCTACCCGTCCTCTCCACAGTGCTGCACCGCCCTACATCTCCTCCTCATCTCTGTCTACCACCTACCCATCCTCTTCACAGTGCTGCACCGCCCTACATCTCCTCCTCATCTCTGTCTACCACCTACCCATCCTCTCCACAGTGCTGCACCACCCTACATCTCCTCCTCATCTCTGTCTACCATCCTACCTCTCCTCTCCACAGTGCTGCACCGCCCTATATCTCCTCCTCATCTCTGTCTACCACCTACCTGTCCTCTACACAGTCCTGCACCGCTCTACAGCTCCTCCTCATCTCTGTCTAACACCCTACCTGTCCTCTCCACAGTGCTGCACCGCTCTACATCTCCTCCTCATCTCTGTCTACCACCTACCCATCCTCTCCAGTGCTGCACCGCCCTACATCACCTCCTCATCTCTGTCTACCACCCTACCTGTCCTCTCCACAGTGCTGCACCGCTCTACATCTCCTCCTCATCTCTGTCTACCACTCTACCCATCCTCTCCACAGTGCTGCACCGCCCTACATCTCCTCTTCATCTGTCTACCACCCTACCCATTCTCTCTACAGTGCGGCACCACCCTACATCTCCTCATCTCTGTCTACTACTCTAAACCATCCTCTCCACAGTGCTGCACCGCCTTACATCTCCTCCTCATCTCTGTCTATCACCTACCCGTCCTCTCCACAGTGCTGCACCGCCCTACATCTCTTCCTCATCTCTGTCTACCACCTACCCGTCCTCTCCACAGTGCTGCACCGCCCTACATCTCCTCCTCATCTCTGTCTACCACCTACCCGTCCTCTCCACAGTGCTGCACCGCCCTACATCTCTTCCCTCATCTCTGTCTACCACCTACCCATCCTCTCCACAGTGCTGCAGTGCTCTACATCTCCTCCTCATCTATGTCTACCACCTACCCGTCCCCTCTACAGTGCTGCACCGCCCTACATCTCCTCCTCATCTCTGTCTACCACTCTACCCATCCTCTCCACAGTGCTGCACATCCCTACATCTCCTCTTCATCTCTGTCTACCACCATACCCATTCTCTCTACAGTGCTGCACCTCTCTACATCTCCTCCTCATCACTGTCTACCACTCTACCCATCCTCTCCACAGTGCTGCACATCCCTACATCTCCTCTTCATCTCTGTCTACCACCCTACCCATTCTCTCTACAGTGCTGCACCACCTACATCTCCTCTTCATCTCTGTCTACTACTCTAAACCATCCTCTCCACAGTGCTGCACCGCCCTATATCTCCTCTTTATCTCTGTCTACCACCTTAGAAATGCACTCTATTCCGCTAAAGACCTAAGACTAACATCCTAAATAATCTGTAATTCCCACTCCTGTCTCCAAGACTTCTCTTGTGCTGCACCAATTATCTGGAATACACTTCCTCGGGTAATCTGGTTAAGTCCCAGTATACACAGTTTAAAAACACATTGAACTTGATGAACATTTGTCTTTTTTCAACTGCATTAACCGTGTAACTGTGCTTTTAGGCCTATGACATCACTTCACTGATCTAATACATTTAATTCTCCGTTCCTACACTTTTTCTTCTGTTTTCTTTTTCTCATATTTCCCCCACACTGCATGCTTTTGTAGCACTTTGTATCTGGACATATACAGATATTAACAGGAGTAAGTTTACAAGAATCCCTTTATCACAGATGACACTTTTTTAGCTTTTGTGTCCCCCCTACTTCTTTATAGATTGTAAGCTCTTGTGATTGGGGCCCTCACTCCTCTTGACCTCTGTGTTACTCTGTTGTCTCTGATATTCTCTGCACATGACCTCGGATTTATAAAGTGCTGCGGAATATGTTTGCGCTATAGAAGTAAAATGATTAATATATAAGATGAGGATGTCCTCTATTGGATCTCTTGGCCTCCATTGTGGTTTTAACCCATTGTGACTTAGTTCAGGAACTTCGGATCATCCGGCATTACCAGATGAGGCAACCTCCAAAATAACACATGGGCCATTTCATACCTGAAGCAGCTCGAAGGCCCCCAATAAGTCTCCAGCGGTTGAGTTTCCACGGTAAATCTGGTAATATTCCAATTGTGGTGGGAATCGGGGAGGACAATACCTTTCATCGGCCATTTTCACTACTGGTTTAGCAAATGTTCTGCCCATGAAGTCAGCCTTACCCTGGAAAAAAAAATCCGAAATGGTGGTTAACCATAAACTTGTGCACCTTGCACTGTCGGAAAACTTTTTGATATGTCAGAGATAGGTCAAAATTTTAGATATATCTCCACTGATCACTGAAATAAAGGATCGGAAAAGCTCAGGCGAGTGCTGCTCTGCTCCAAGACTGAAGATGGACTCTACAGAAAGCCTACACAGGCCATTTTCAGTCTTGGAGGAGAGCAGCGCTCAGCTGATTACCGGGGATCTCGGCACCTGAATCTCCGCCGATAAAAAATACAAAGGCGAATGGCTCTTACCATGGTGTCCTGATCGTAGATCTCAATGACTATGATGGGGGGATCGTCTCGCATCTCGTTTGCTTCTCCGTACAGTTCCACGTTATCGAACACCAACAACTGGTCCCACGTTGGGCAGAGCGTCTCATTGAGGACCTGAGGTGGAAAGGAGCACAAACAAATGTGACACCCCCATCTCTCCACCCAATAAAGGACTGGGCGGGCCTGGACTCACCTCTGTGCACTGGCTCTGAGTGTTGAAGAAGACTCGGGCAAAAGGGTCGGAGAGGCCGCTGCTATCGGCGGCAAACAGACTGCGAGCCTGGTACATGTGCGCCCGCAACTGGAACACCTGCTTCTCTGGAAGACATATAGAAGATGCTGAGCCATATACATGGAGGAGACATGGAGGAAAGGGTGCCCTAATGCAAAGGGTGGGCCTCTTCCCTCTAAGGATTCATCATCCCCCAGGAGAACATCTCAATATTGGCGCCTACTTGTGTAGCTGAGGCAGATTGGAGGGAAGCACTGCAATCCTGGCCCCTTCACCGCTTTAATCTCTTCGAATCCACATGGAAGACCACACAGAAAATCCTTCCGCTGCTTGTTCAGGCCTAGCCACATGTAGACCTCCATCTTGGCCTGTACCGTCCAGCCGGCAGGGCCGAAGCCTCGTTTGCCGGGCAGCTTAATGGATGGAGAACAAGAGGACATAAATATCTATGCTATGGTCCTACATGTCCTATACTTGGACCAGCTATGGTCCTTGGTGTAATGTCCTATACATGAACAAGCTATGGTCCTACATGTCCTATACATGGACCAGCTATGGTCCTAGGTGTAATGTCCTATACATGAACCAGCTATGGTCCTACACGTTATGTTCTATACATGGACCAGCTATGGTCCTAGGTGTAATGTCCTATACATGGACAAGCTATGGTCCTAGGTATAATGTCCTATACATGGACCAGCTATGGTCCAACACGTTATGTTTTATACATGGACCAGCTATGGTCCTAGGTGTAATGTTCTATACATGGACCAGATGCGGTCCTAGGTGTAATGTCCTATACATGTAGCAGCTATGGTCTTACACGTTATGTTCTATACATGGACTAGCTATGGTCCTACATGTTATGTCTTGTACATGGACCAGCTATGGTCCTACACGTTATGGCCTATACATGGGCCAGCTATGGTCCTACACATTATGTCATATACATAGACGAGCTATGGTCCTACATGTTATGTCCTATACATGGGCCAGCTATGGACCTACACATTATGTTCTATACATTGACTAGCTATGGTCTTACACGTTATGTCATATACATGGACCAGCTATGGTCATACACATTATGTCCTATACATGGGCCAGCTATGGTCCTACATGTTATGTCATGTACATGGACAAGCTATGGTCCTACATGTTATGTTCTATACATGGACCAGCTATAGTCCTACATATTATGTTCTATACATGGGCCAGCTATGGTCCTACATGTTATGTCTTGTACAAGGATCAGCTATGACTTTCATCCCGATGACATCACTTACCTTAAGGAAGACGCACTTGACTTTCCCGCAATCCTTCCCGGTCTCCTCGTCCACGATGGAGTACAGGATATCTTTGGAGGGGATGCGGGCGTAGGCGATACGTTTGTTATTGCTCAGCATCCATATGAAGATGTCGGGGATACTGTGCTGAGGCTGTGGGGGGGAGAGGGACGGATTATTGCCAATAATCCACATCGTAATGTGCAAAATAGTTCAGGAGTGAGGTTTATGTAAATGTGTCCAAAGAAGGCATTTCTGGAAAGCTTCGTGTGAAAATCTGGACGGGGCTTAACATGTCCCACAAATGGGGATTGTAAAGTTGGAAGGTTTGCATGTCCCCAGAAGGGAAGCCACAATGGGCTCATCCCTAACCTATAGTCCAAAGGGGACGACGCCGATCTGTAGACCGCCATTCTCCAGCTCCGTTCTTCCTTCCTCTTGGAGGACAGTATTAACAAGTGCCTCCTTATTGGAGGGCGAGGAGAGTGCAGGGATACAGTTGGGGAGGAGGAAGAGAGCCTGTTCTGGGGTCCCTCCAACTAGGAGCCCCAGAGTCCTATCTGGTGTTGCCCGTATCATATCCCACCTCGTCCGCCAGGAATCGCAGCTTCTGCAGGAAGTTCTGGACCAGTTTCAGCTTATCCTTCACCGTGTTCTTCTTCACCTGGGACCTCATGGTCTTGGCCTGGGTCCCCATGTTTTCCTTCAAACATAAAGAGAAGTGTGAGGTCCCCGAGGAGAGAGATACAGGGATGGTCAGGAGACGTGGGTGAGGGCGGTTACCAGTTCTCGCATGCATGACTTCAGCCTCTCCCGGTCAAGTTTGGTCCGACCGTTCTGGTTCTGGTCCTTGTTTGCCAGGTTGACAAAGCGGCTGCAAAGAAATGTGAGAGCGTGGTGCTAAACGTGACGGAAAATCATCATTGGCATCATATATGGAGCAGGACACGTTACAAACCAGTGAGATCACAGCCGAGACCCCCATCGATCACGAGAACAGGGGTGTGTATGAAGCAGCACTGAGCATGTGCCACCACTGCTCCATTGTCTATGGGTGAGATGGTCGCACATGCGCAGTACTGGTTCGTCTACAGTAACCCATCTTGGGATTGGTGGAGGTTTCAGCAGCTGAGACCCCCATCGATCACGAGAACAGGGGTGTGTATGAAGCAGCACTGAGCATGTGCCACCACTGCTCCATTGTCTATGGGTGAGATGGTCGCACATGCGCAGTACTGGTTCGTCTACAGTAACCCATCTTGGGATTGGTGGAGGTCTCAGCAGCTGAGACCCCCATCGATCACGAGAACAGGGGTGTGTATGAAGCAGCACTGAGCATGTGCCACCACTGCTCCATTGTCTATGGGTGAGATGGTCGCACATGCTCAGTACTGGTTTGTCTACAGCCACCCATCTTGGGATTGGTGGAGGTCTCAGCAGCTGAGACCCCCATCGATCACGAGAACAGGGGTGTGCATGAAGCAGCGCTGAGCATTTGTGACCACTGCTCCATTGTCTATGGGTGAGATGGTCGCACATGCGCAGTACTGGTTCGTCTACAGCCACCCATCTTGGGATTGGTGGAGGTCTCAGCAGCTGAGACCCCGATCGATCACGAGAACAGGGGTGTGTATGAAGCAGCACTGAGCATGTGCGACCCCTGCACCATTGTCTATAGGAGAGGTGGTCGCACATGCTCAGTACTGTTTCTTTTACAGTCTCCCTTCTTGGGATTGGTGGAGGTCTCGGCAGCTGAGACCCCCAGAGCTCACACATTTATCTTCTCTCCTGTGGACAGGCGACACACTATTTTTTAATTGAATGTGTCTATTTGGTTCTAAAAATAATTTTTGCATTTGGGTTTTATTAGAAATGTTGGCACCATTTGGCTTTTACAGGTTCTGCTTCCCTGCACATTGCTGGCTGTCGAATGAGTTAACTGAGGATCCATCAGTGGGCTCTATTTATCAGTGAGCTGGGGAGTCTACGACCTTTCTTCTTCTGAGCTCTTCTCAGCTGATTTATGACCACATCAAAGTCTAGCTCAACTTTCATGTGGTCATAAATCAGCACAGAGGATCTCAGAAAAAAAAAGATAAAACCTTTGCAAACGGACGGAAAGAGCTCTCTGACGGATTCTTAGTTAACTCATTCAGTATCCAGCAAAATTTTTAATTAAAATCAAAAATATTTTTAGCCCAAAATACATGCATTTAAGGAAAAAAAAAACTAAAATAATAATGCTCCCAAAGGTGTCCGTTTACTGTGAGGTCATTTTCAGGCCGACAGTACTGGAGGGTGTGACAATCATTTGTACTTTTTATGGGTTCTGGAGCCGATTTTCCAGCTGTTGTATTGGGAATGACCCATCCTTTATTTACTATCTATGGGATCGCCCCCAGTCACTGAGTCCTCCGACCTCTGGGGGCAGCAGCGCAGGAGGCGCAGAACATGACACACGCTGTATGCCACCTCTGCCCACATCAGTCCCTTCCCTGTACACTGTTGATCTCTGGATAACTATATTTCTATAGAACTTTCCGCTCAGGATAATCTGCGACCTGCCGCCTACGGAGAGGAGAGAGGGGGTCCGAATCATCAGAAACACGGCGATCAGGGAGGGCGCCATATACTTACAAGCAGCTGCTACTGAGCTCCTCCAGGACCCCCCGCAGCCTCCGCTCTGGATACGACTTCTCTGTCTTGATCATCTCATGGACGTCATTCAAGCCTTCCTCCTGTAGGGGGGCAGAACAGAGACAATGAGCTTTTAGGGCACATACGGGGTATATGACGCTGCAGGGAGTCACGTCGGGATTGTCAGAGAACTCAAGAATAACCCCAGTCATGTGGGATCCAGAGTAATATGAAGTCACATAATCTGGACTAATCACCTAGACCTAGAAGGAAGGATCTAGATTCATATGAACAGCTCTTCCAGATCTAGAAGGAAGGATCCAGTGTAATATGAAGTCACATAATCTGGACTAATCACCTAGACCTAGAAGGAAGGATCTAGATTCATATGAACAGCTCTTCTAGATCTAGAAGTAAGGATCCAGTGTAATATGAAGTCACATAATCTGGACTAATCACCTAGACCTAGAAGGAAGGATCTAGATTCATATGAACAGCTCTTCCAGATCTAGAAGGAAGGATCCAGTGTAATATGAAGTCACATAATCTGGACTAATCACCTAGACCTAGAAGGAAGGATCTAGATTCATATGAACAGCTCTTCTAGATCTAGAAGGAAGGATCCAGTGTAATATGGAGTAGTGAAATCTAGAGTAATAGAGACCGTTCTTCTAGATATCTGGTTCTAGATGTATGCTAAGATTCAAGAGTAACACACACCACTCTTCTAGATCTTTTGAAAGAAGGATCTAGAGTAATATGATCTAGAAATAAGTATCTAGATATCCAGACGTAAAGATCTAGAGTAATATTTAGGAATCAGGTCTGAAGTAATATGGTCACTTCTTCTAGATCTTTAGATGTAATAATCTGGAGTAACATGGACTGTATTGAGAACACTTCTTCTTGAGTTAGAAGTAAGGATCTAGAGTAATATGGAGGAATCGGGTCTGGAGTAATATGCTCAGTTCTTCTAGATGTAGAACTGAGGATTTAGTGTAATATGGAGTCATATGATCAAGAGTAATATAGATGAGCTCTTTTAGATCTTTAGAAGTCATAATCTAGAGTAACATGGACTGTATTGACAACATTTCCTCTTGACCTAGAACTATGGATCTAGAGTAATATGGAGGAATCAGGTCTGGGGTAATATGGTCAGTCGTTCTAGATATTTAGAAGTAATAATCTAGAGTAATATGATCTGTATTGAAAGCATTTCTTTCTGACCTAGAAGTAAGGATCTAGAGCAATATGTAGGGATAGGATCGGAAAAATTATGGACGGCTCTTCTAGGTCAGTAAGTAACGATCGCTATATAAGCAAACAGCTCTTCTTGATTTAGAATAAATATCTAGAGTAATATGAAAGAATTAGCATCTAGAGTAATATGGACAGCTGCTCCAGATCTAAACAATTCTCCTAAAGCGGCCTTTTATAATTATGTAAGAAAAATAAGGGCAGAATCAGCGACAAAAACTGACCTAAAACAGGTTACATATCTCGGGCAGCAATTTTCTTGTTCCCTGGGATCCATTACTTCTATATCAAGATCTCTAAAAAGTAAGGACCTAGAGTAACATGGAGTACATGGGTGTAGAGTAATATGGACAGCTGTTCTAGATCTATAACTAACGATTTAGTGTAATTGGAGTCATCTGATCCAGAGTAATAAGACCATTTACCGCATTTGTGACAAATTCAATGCCACTGGCTCAATCCTTAATGCTCCAAAAACTGCTCGACCCAAAACAGTCAGAAGATAATAAACAACTTGTTGCTGAAACATTTGTTCAGAGTCCAAAAAAGTCCACAGAAGAGCCTCTCTGGAATAGGGAATTTCACGAGCTTCTATCATGCGAATCCTGAAATCTATTGGGTGGATGCTTATCCTCCACGTCTAATTCATGGTTTATTGGAGGATGATCCAGACAGGCGGCTGCAATTTAGTGTTTGATAAATCTCCCCCTTCATAACCTTAATACACTTTCTGTCCACCTACTTTTGGACCACCCGGTATATTTTAGGTTGGTAAGTATCTAGAGTAAGGCAAGTTCTTCTTGATCTATAGTAAGAATCTAAAGTAATATGGAGGCATTGGATCTAGAATACAGAAAGCTCTTCCTGATCTTTAGAAGCAATTACTTACATATATCAATTATTCCCCACACGCTCCCGCAATCTGTCACTCGCTCCTGCAATCCGTCGCACGCTCCTGCAATCAGCCGCACGCTCCTGCAATCCGTCGCATGCTCCCGCAATCAGCCGCATGCTCCCGCAATCAGCCGCACGCTCCTGCAATCCATTGCACGCTCCCGCAATCAGCCGCACGCTCCTGCAATCAGCCGCATGCTCCCGCAATCAGCCACACGCTCCCGCAATCAGCCGCACACTCCCGCAATCAGCCGCACGCTCCTGCAATCCGTCGCACGCTCCTGCAATCCGTCGCACGCTCAAGCAATCTGCCGCAATAAGCCTCACGCTCCTGTAGCGCCCCAAGGGTTCGGTCGCTACAGAGTTATTGCATCTCACCCAGAGGTGTGATATCTCACTCTCAGGTAAGGATGGAGTGTGGCTCAGGACCCTAACACGACATCCACATGCACTACACCATATTTCCGGGGGACAGGGCGACAATGCTCCCAAGAGTGAGCACAACTGCCCCTGTCCCTGGCTGGAATGGGGAGGGGTCACCTAGGAAAGGGGGAACCCAGTGGTGTGTGGGTGGAGAGTGCAGATCCTGGGTGCACTGATGTGAGAGGTATAAAAGGTGGGAGCCATCTTAGGAACAGTGTTCAGTCAGAGGGGAGAAGTGAAAGAGCAGGGCTCTGTGGAGCTCTGCTCCAGGAGGCGGGCCCAGCCTGTGAGGCCCCAGACTGAGAGGAGAAAGAGCAGAGAGGAGAAGAAGGAGAGCAGGAAAGGCTCCAGGAGAGGAGTGAAGGGACCCCAGGGGTACAGGCCGTGCAGCAAGCCGGCCGTACGCCCGCCGCTACCCGGAGGTAGGGCGGTCAGGCCAAAAGAGGGAACCGGTTCCCTTTGCTAGTGGAGGCAGAAACTACTCTCAACTAGACACCGGAGGCTGTGGCATTTCATGTGTCACAGCCCCTCACATCCCACGCTCAGAAGGCACCACATAGGGTCCAGGGGACGGAACACACGTTACCCGTCAAGACCCGAGGTAGCTGGAAATAAGCTGTGTAAGGTGTGAGGCACGAAGGGCCAGAGAGAGGACATATGAAAGGGGTCCTGACAAGTACTCCGGAGATACCTGGGAGTCGGCCGAGCCCCTCACTTGGTGAGCGCAGCGCGACGCGGGGAAGTCACTATCGGCAGAAGTGTCTCGGATCAAACAACTGTGAGTAAAGACCCTGGACTGCACCTCAAAGACTCTGAGTCATTTCTGCTGCGCCCATGCACAACAACTCTCACCATCTACACACGCTGACCTGAGGCTATACTCCTCCCGTGGGGAGTTATACTACCCTCTGCTGCGCACACAACACCAGCCTCAGCGGTCTGCCCCAAAGCAGCGGTTCTCAGTGACCGCAATCCACGGGTGGCGTAGTCGGACATTTCAACATTGAAAACCAAGTAAACAGATCCGCCACTGGTTTGACCACCCTGAGCCACGAGACCGGGTCACCGCCACGGAGACTACAACCCCCAGCATTACACAGAGACCGGGCTCCGGGTATTCCCCCACACACACGGCCCAGGGGGTGCGTCACTCCCGCAATCAACCACACGCTCCCGCAATCAGCCGCACACTCCTGCAATCCGTCGCATGCTCCCGCAATCTGCCGCAATAAGCCTCACGCTCCTGCAATCAGCCGCACGCTCCCGCAATCAGCCGCACGCTCCTGCAATCAGCCGCACGCTCCTGCAATCCGTCGCACGCTCCCGCAATCTGCCGCAATAAGCCTCACGCTCCCGCAATCAGACGCACGCTTCTGCAATCTGCCGCAATAAGCCTCACACTCCCGCAATCAGCCACACGCTCCCGCAATCAGCCGCACGCTTCTGCAATCCGTCGCATGCTTCCGCAATATGCCACACGCTCCCGCAATCAGCTGCACACTCCCGCAATCAGCCGCATGCTCCTGCAATCCGTCGCACGCTCCCGCAATCAGCCACACGCTCCGGCAATCAGCCGCACGCTCCCGCAATCAGCTGCACGCTCCTGCAATCCGTCGCACGCTCCCGAAATCTGCCGCAATAAGCCTCAAGCTCCCGCAATCCTCCACACGCTCCCACAAATCAGCAGCATGCTCCCGCAATCAGACGCACGCTCCCGCAATCAGATGCACGCTCCCACAATCAGACGCACTCTCCCGCAGTCAGACGCATGCTCCCGCAATCAGCCGCACGCTCCCGCAATCAGACGCACGCTCCCGCAATCAGACGCACGCTCCCACAATCAGCCGCACGCTCCCGCAATCCGTCGCACGCTCCAGCAATCTGCCGCAATCAGCCGCACGCTCCCGTAATCAGCCGCAAGCTCCCGCAATCAGACGCAAGCTCCCGCACTCAGGCGCGCGCTCCCGCAATCAGACGCACGCTCCAGCAATCAGCTGCACGCTCCCGAAATCTGCCGAAATGAGTCGCACGCTCCTGCAATCCGTCGCACGCTCCAGCAATCTGCCGCAATAAGCCTCACACTCCCGCAATCAGCCACACGCTCCCGCAATCAGCCGCACGCTTCTGCAATCCGTCGCACGCTCCCGCAATCAGCTGAACACTCCCGCAATCAGCCGCACGCTCCTGCAATCCGTCGCACGCTCCCGCAATCAGCCACACGCTCCGGCAATCAGCCGCACGATCCCGCAATCAGCCGCACGCTCCTGCAATCCGTCGCACGCTCCCGCAATCTGCCGCAATAAGCCGCACGCTCCCGCAATTCTCCGCACGCTCCCGCAAATCAGCAGCACGCTCCCGCAATCAGACCCAAGCTCCCGCAATCAGACGCAGTCTCCCGCAGTCAGACGCACGCTCCCGCAATCAGACGCACGCTCCCACAATCAGACGCACTCTCCCGCAGTCAGACGCACGCTCCCGCAATCAGTCGCACGCTCCCGCAATCAGACGCACGCTCCCGCAATCAGACACACGCTCCCACAATCAGCCGCACTCTCCCGCAATCTGTCGCACGCTCCCGCAATCTACCGCAATCAGACGCACGCTCCCGTAATCAGCCGCAAGCTCCCACAATCAGACGCACGCTCCCGCACTCAGGCGCGCGCTCCGGCAATCAGACACGCGCTCCCGCAATCAGACGCACGCTCCAGCAATCAGCCGCACGCTCCCGCAATCAGACACACGCTCCCACAATCAGCCGCACTCTCCCGCAATCCGTCGCACGCTCCCGCAATCTGCCGCAATCAGACGCACGCTCCCGTAATCAGCCGCAAGCTCCTGCAATCAGACGCACGCTCCCGCACTCAGGCGCGCGCTCCGGCAATCAGCCGCACGCTCCCGCAATCAGACGCACGCTCCCACAATCAGCCGCACTCTCCCGCAATCCGTCGCACGCTCCCGAAATCTGCCGAAATTAGACGCACGCTCCCGCAATCAGATGCACGCTCCCGCAATCAGACGCATGCTCCTGCAATCAGACGCACGCTGCCACAACCAGACGCACATTCCCGCAACCAGCCGCACATTCCCACAATCAGCTGCACGCTTCCGCAATCAGCCACACGATGCAGCAATCATCCACACGCTCCTGAAGTCAGACGCACGCTCCCCCAATCAGACGCACGCTCCCGCAGTCAGACGCACGCTCCCACAGTCAGACGCATGCTCCCACAGTCAGACGCACGCTCCCACAATCAGACACACTCTCCTACAATCAGACGTACGCTCCCACAATCAGACGCACTCTCCCACAACCAGACGCACTCTCCCACAATCAGACGTACGCTCCCACAATCAGACGCACTCTCCTACAATCAGACGTACGCTCCCACAATCAGACGCACTCTCCCACAATCAGACGCACTCTCCCACAATCAGACATGCGCTCCCACAATCAGACGCACGCTCCCACAATCAGCCACACGCTCCCGCAATCAGCCACACGCTCCCGCAATCAGCCACACGCTCCTGCAATCCGTCGCACGCTCCCGCAATCTGCCGCAATAAGCCTCACGCTCCCGCAATCAACCGCACGCTCCCGCAATCAGCCGCACGCTTCTGCAATCCGTCGCACGCTCCCGCAATCAGCCACACGCTCCCGCAATGAGCCGCACGCTCCTGCAATCAGCCGCACGCTCCTGCAATCAGCCGCACGCTCCCGCAATCAGCCGCACGCTCCTGCAATCCGTCGCACGCTCCCGCAATCTGCCGCAATAAGCCTCACGCTCCCGCAATCAGCCGCACGCTCCTGCAATCCGTCGCAAGCTCCCGCAATCTGCCGCACGCTCCCGCAATCAGCCGCACGCTCCTGCAATCCGTCGCACGCTTCCGCAATCAGCCGCACGCTCTTGCAATCAGCCGCACGCTCCCGCAAATCAGCCGCATGCTCCCGCAATCAGCCGCACGCTCCCGTAATCAGCCACACGCTCCTGCAATCCGTCGCACGCTCCCGCAATCTGCCGCAATAAGCCTCACACTCCCGCAATCAGCCACACGCTCCCACAATCAGCCGCACGCTTCTGCAATCAGCTGCACGCTCCCGCAATCAGCCGCATGCTCCTGCAATCCGTCGCACGCTCCCGCAATCAGCCACACGCTCCCGCAATCAGGCGCACGCTCCCGCAATCAGCCGCACGCTCCTGCAATCCGTCGCACGCTCCCGAAATCTGCCGCAATAAGCCTCACGCTCCCGCAATCTGTCACTCGCTCCCGCAATCAGCCGCACGCTCCTGCAATCCGTCGCACGCTCCCGCAATCTGCCGCAATAAGCCTCACGCTCCCGCAATCAGCCGCACGCTCCCGCAATCAGCCGCACGCTCCCGCAATCAGCCACACGCTCCTGCAATCCGTTGCACGCTCCCGCAATCAGCCGCACGCTCCCGCAATCAGCCGCACGCTCCAGCAATCCGTCGTACGCTCCCGCAATCTGCCGCAATAAGCCGCACGCTCCCGCAATTCTCCGCACGCTCCCGCAAAACAGCCGCACGCTCCTGCAATCAGCCGCACGCTCCCGCAATCAGACGCACGCTCCCGCAATCAGCCGCACACTCCTGCAATCCGTCGCACGCTCCCGAAATCTGCCGCAATAAGCCTCACGCTCCCGCAATCTGTCACTCGCTCCCGCAATCAGCCGCACGCTCCTGCAATCCGTCGCACACTCCAGCAATCTGCCGCAATTAGCCGCACGCTCCCGAAATTCTCCGCACGCTCCCGCAAATCAGCCGCACGCTCCTGCAATCAGAAACACGCTCCCTCAATCAGCCGCACGCTCCCGCAATCAGACGCACGCTCCCGCAATCAGACGCACGCTCCGGTAATCCGACGCACGCTCCCGCAATCTGCCGCAATCAGCCGCACGCTCCCGCAATCAGATGCACGCTCCCGCAATCAGACGCATGCTCCCGCACTCAGGCGCGCGCTCCCGCAATCAGACGCGCGCTCCCGCAATCAGACGCACGCTCCCGCAATCAGACGCACGCTCCAGCAATCAGCCGAACGCTCCTGCAATCTGTCGCACGCTCCCGCAATCTGCCGAAATCAGACACACGCTCCCACAATCAGACGCATGCTCCTGCAATGAGACACGCCCTCCCGTAATCAGACGCACGCTGCCACAATCAGAAGCACTCTCCCACAATTAGACGCACTCTCCCACAATCAGATGCACTCTCCCACAATCAGACATACGCTTCCACAATCAGACGCAATCTCCCACAATCAGACGCACGCTCCCGCAATCAGCCACACGCTCCCGCAATCAGCCACACACTCCCGCAATCAGCCACACGCTCCTGCAATCAGCCACACGCTCCCGCAATCAGCCGCACGCTCCCGCATTTAGCCGCACGCTCCTGCAATCCGTCGCACGCTCCCGCAATCAGCCACAAGCTCCCGCAATCAGCCACATGCTCCCGCAATCAGCTGCACGCTCCTGCAATCCGTCGCACGCTCCCGCAATCTGCCGCAATTCTCCGCACGCTTCCGCAATTCTCCGCACGCTCCCGCAAATCAGCCGCACACTCCCGCAATCAGACGCACGCTCCCGCAATCAGCCGCACGCTCCCACAATCTGCCGCACGCTCCCGCAATCAGCCGCAATAAGCCTCACGCTCCCGCAATCAGCCACACACTCCCGCAATCAGCCGCACGCTCCTGCAATCCGTCGCACGCTCCCGCAATCTGCCGCATGCTCCTGCAATCAGCCACACGCTCCCGCAATCAGCCGCACACTCCGGCAATCCGTCACACGCTCCCGCAAATCAGCCGCATGCTCCCGCAATCCGTAGCACGCTCCCGAAATCTGCCGCAATAAGCCTCACACTCCCGTAATCAGCCACACGCTCCCGCAATCAGCCGCCATGCTTCTGCAACCCGTCGCACGCTACCGCAATATGCCGCACGCTCCCGCAATATGCCGCATGCTCCCGCAATATGCCGCACGCTCCCGCAATCAGCTGCACGCTCCTGCAATCCATCGCACGCTCCCGCAATCAGCCACACGCTCCCGCAATCAGCCGCACGCTCCTGCAATCCGTCGCACGCTCCTGAAATCTGCCGCAATAAGCCTCACGCTCCCGCAATCTGCCACTTGCTCCCGCAATCAGCCGCACGCTCCTGCAATCGGTCGCACGCTCCCGCAATCTGCCGCAATAAGCCTCACGCTCCCGCAATCAGCCGCACGCTCCCGCAATCAACCGCACGCTCCCGCAAATCAGCCGCACGCTCCTGCAATCCGTCTCACGCTCCCGCAATCAGCCACACGCTCCCGCAATCAGCCGCACGCTCCTGCAATCCGTCGCACGCTCCCGCAATCTGCCGCAATAAGCCGCACGCTCTCGCAATTCTCCGCACGCTCCCGCAAATCAGCCGCACGCTCCTGCAATCAGACGCACGCTCCCGCAATCAGCCACACGCTCCCGCAATCAGCCGCATGCTCCTGCAATCCGTCGCACGCTCCCGAAATCTGCCGCAATAAGCCTCACGCTCCCGCAATCTGCCACTCGCTCCCGCAATCAGCCGCACGCTCCTGCAATCCGTCGCACGCTCCCACAATCTGCCGCAATAAGCCTCACGCTCCCGCAATCAGCCGCACGCTCCCGCAAATCAGCCGCACGCTCCTGCAATCCGTCTCACGCTCCCGCAATCAACCACACGCTCCCGCAATCAGCCGCACGCTCCTGCAATCCGTCGCACGCTCCCGCAATCTGCCGCAATAAGCCTCACACTCTCGCAATTTTCCGCACGCTCCCGCAAATCAGCCGCACGCTCCTGCAATCAGATGCACGCTCCCGCAATCAGCCGCATGCTCCCGCAATAAGCCGCACGCTCCCGCAATTCTCCGCACGCTCCCTCAAATCAGCCGCACGCTCCTGCAATCAGACGCACGCTTCCTCAATCAGCCGCATGCTCCCGCAATCAGACGCACGCTCCCGCAATCAGCCGCACGCTCCTGCAATCCGTCGCACGCTCCCGCAATCTGCCGCAATAAGCCGCACGCTTCCGCAATTCTCCACACGCTCCCGCAAATCAGCCGCACGCTCCTGCAATCAGACGCACGCTCCCGCAATCAGACGCACGCTCCCACAATCAGATGCACGCTCCCGCAATCCGTCGCACGCTCCCGCAATCTGCCACACTCAGCCGCACGCTCCCGCAATCAACCGCATGCTCCCGCAATCAGACACGCGCTCCCGCACTCAGGCGCGCGCTCCCACAATCAGACACGCGCTCCCGCAATCAGACGCGCACTCCAGCAATCAGCCGAACGCTCCTGCAATCTGTCGCACGCTCCCGCAATCTGCCAAAATCAGACGCACGCTCCCGCAATCAGACGCACGCTCCCGCAATCAGACGCACGCTCCCGCAATCAGACGCACGCTGTCACAACCAGAAGCACATTCCCGCAACCAGACGCAATTCCCACAATCAGCTGAACGCTTCCGCAATCAGCCACACGATGCAGCAATCATCCACACGCTCCTGAAGTCAGACGCACGCTTCCACAGTCAGACGCACACTCCCCCAATCAGACGCACGCTCTCGCAGTCAGACGCACGCTCCCACAGTCAGACGCACGCTCCCACAATCAGACACACTCTCCTACAATCAGACGTACGCTCCCACAATCAGACACATGCTCCCACAATCAGACGCAATCTCCCACAATCAGACGAACTCTCCCACAATCAGACGCACTCTCCCGCAGTCAGACGCACGCTCCCGCAATCAGACGCATGCTCCCGCAATTAGACGCACTCTCCCGCAGTCAGACGCACGCTCCCACAGTCAGACGCACGCTCCCACAATCAGACACACTCTCCTACAATCAGACGTACGCTCCCACAATCAGACGCACATTCCCACAATCAGCTGCGCGCTTCCGCAATCAGCCACACGATGCCGCAATCATCCGCACTCTCCTGAAGTCAGACGCACGCTCCCACAGTCAGACGCACGCTCCCGCAATCAGACGCACGCTCCCGCAGTCAGACGCACGCTCCCGCAGTCAGACGCTCGCTCCCACAATCAGACACACTCTCCTACAATCAGACGTACGCTCCCACAATCAGACGCACTCTCCCACAATCAGACGCACTCTCCCACAATCAGATGTACGCTCCCACAATCAGACGCACGCTCCCACAATCAGACGCAATCTCCCACAATCAGACGCACTCTCCCACAATCAGACGCACTCTCCCACAATCAGACGCACGCTCCCACAGTCAGACGCACTCTCCCACAATCAGACGCACTCTCCCACAATCAGACGCATGCTCCCACAATCAGATGCACTCTCCCACAATCAGACGCACTCTCCCACAATCAGACGCACTCTCCCACAATCAGACGCACTCTCCCACAATCAGACGCACTCTCTGTCAGGGTTTCACAGCAACAGGGGCGGCAACGGGGAGATCGCGCAATATTTCACCATTGCCGTCACTCTGTCATGATTTCGTCAGGGATTCACGAGCACACGATCCCGACTACTCACTAGGTAGGTAACGGCAAGTGACTAGTGAGCATATGGCGTCACACCTCCACAGTAGGCCCTGAGGTCTCAGATGTGGGGTTCATCTTCTGCCTCTCCAGGTAGACAAGGCTGATATGACCCGTTTGGTCACAAACATAACACTTATGGGAGTCAAATGCAGGCCAGGTGCTGGAAGATGGGGCAGGACCCGCTGAGGGCCAGCTAGCTGGAACACGGGGATGGCTGTAGGCATACCCCCTTTGCAGATGGCAGCGGCGGACTTCTGGTGTGCAGTTGGCCTCATAGGCATCCACAATCTGGGCAGCTTCGGCAGCTTCCTTCGGCTCCCGGTCCAGCACAAACTGTCGCACTTCCACAGGGCAAAGTTGAAGAAACTGGTCCTTCACCATCAGATCCTTCAGGTCCTCAAAGGTGGTGATTGACAATCCTTGGACCCACTGTTCAAAGCTGGTTCTGAGCCCATCCACCAAATCACTGTAGTTGTCATGTGGTCCACGTTGGAGGGCTCTGAACTTTTTCCGGTAAACTTCCAGAGTCAGCTGGTACTTTTTTTTATCAGGGTCTGCTTGATGGCCTCATAGTCTCCATCTTGTTCTCAAGGGAGAGAAGCAAACACCTCCTGAGCTTTTCCTCTGAGCCCAGGAGTTATGTACCTGGCCCACTGGTCTGCGGGTAGCTGCTACTGTATGCAGGCTTTTTCAAACCCTCGCAGAAATGTGTCCAAGTCTCCGTCTTTCTCCATTACAGGAAAATTCTCAGGACGGGGTTTAAAGCCGTTGGTGTTGTTGGACTCACTTCTCGATGGGGTGGATCTCGGCAGCTGGATTCGGGCTAACTCCAGCAGGTACCGCTCCTCATCTTGCTGCTTTCGCTCAGCAGGCTCCCGGCCAGCTTAGGCCTGGCGCTCAGCAGCCTCAGCCTGGGCCTTTCGCTCCTCTTGGTCAGCTTGGGCCTGGCGCTCAGCAGTCTCTCGGTCAGCTTGGGCCTGGCGCTCAGCAGCCTCAGCCTGGGCCTATCGCTCCTCTTGGTCAGCTTGGGCCTGGCGCTCAGCAGTCTCTCGGTCAGCTTGGGCCTGGCGCTCAGCAACCTCAGCCTGGGCCTATCGCTCCTCTTGGTCAGCTTGGGCCTGGCGCTCAGCAGTCTCTCGGTCATCTTGGGCCTGGCGCTTAGCAGCCTCAGCCTGGGCCTATCGCTCCTCTTGGTCAGCTTGGGCCTGGCGCTCAGCAGTCTCTCGGTCAGCTTGGGCCTGGGGCTTAGCAGCCTCAGCCTGGGCCTATCGCTCCTCTTGGTCAGCTTGGGCCTGGCGCTCAGCACTCTCTCGGTCAGCTTGGGCCTGGCGCTCAGCAGCCTCAGCCTGGGCCTGTCGCTCCTCTCGGTCAGCTTGGGCCTTGTTTTTGCCCTTGGGGTCAATCTGTCTCAGCTCACAGAGGGCAGTGAGAGTGACATTCGACTGCTGGGTATACCAAGGCTCTCCACGCGTAGTCATGATTGCCAAATAAAAGATAGGACAGAAAAACAAGAGAATCGAAGGGGATGCAACTGCTACACGTACAGTAATGTCCCAGATAAAACAATATTAAAACACTGAGTCTGATTTTTTAAAACTTTGCACAGAATTCTCACAAGAACCGAGCAAGTTTTCAGTGACAGGAATGATTGCTCACTCCAGCCACTGACGTTCTGTAATATCCCACCGCTGCCACCAATTTGTCAGGGTCTCACAGCGACAGGGGCGACACCGGGGAGATCACGCAATATCTCACCGTTGCCGTCACTCTGTCATGATTTCGTCAGGGATTCGCGAGCACACGATCTCGACTACTCACTACATAGGTATCGGCAAGTGACCAGTGAGCATATGGCGTCACACCTCCGGATTCCAACGCATGGAATATGTGTATACGTCCCTGTACGGTCACTGTCAGCTTCACGATAGCCCAAGTTTGAAATATAAGACAGGCCTGGCAGGACGCCTGTGTTCTGGTAGCATATGGCTTCGGGGAAGGGAACGATTATAGAGCAAAAGAAACAAGACTATTAAATTTTATATTTTATCCAAAAGGGAGGCAGTGTTATGAAAAATATACAAGATTTTACAAAAGGGAACAATACAATACCTATGCAGTTACACAAAATAATAAGGATTAAAGAAGAAACTTACTACACGATTGCAGAGACGATTCAATATAGCTGGAGGGGAGACACTCCAGTTGATCAGAGCGTTCAGCGAACGCGACTCCTTGCTTATGATACATATTCTCCCGGCAATGAGTATGAATCAATCTTCAGTTGGATCCTTTATGCTGAAGAGGGGACCATCCCACCCGCCCCTTGTACTGACATCATGTGGACTGGGCTCCACCCTTCATGTTTCTATTAAAAACACTAACTTCTTTGATAACTCCTCACTGGTTGATCATAGAGGCCCGAAAGTGATACCACTTTTTCCTTTATGAATTTACATTTCCATAGAGACTACACATGGCATAGTTGTGTCTGCTATTTTGCTACTCTTGCGCCACAGCCCCCTGGAGGGGCTTACAGCGACAGGAAAATATCCATATTGTTCCCTAGCTGACCCTGTCACTAAAAATATAGGTCCTGTTATTATCGGAATTATGGAACTTACAATATTCAATATTTCGTGTAGGTGCCCAAAAGTCTGGAGATTTGCAGCTGGGACTTGTGATTGTGTTTGAATTTAACGAGCTGCGTCCTCCTCAGCTAGGTGTAAATTTCTCGCAAGCCTGTGTCTAATTGGGTTTGGTAGCACCATCTGTGCTAGCAGTTGTCTACAGCTACTTCAGCTGTGCGTGTTAATTTGCAAACAGACAGATGGTCGATTGTCAGCTCTTGTCATGTGACAAATGGTATAGGGAAGGGGAATGAGGGGTTTGGAAGAATTTGTTAATATTTTCTTAATATCTCCGTGACACTCTCCCACAGTCAGACGCACACTCCCACAATCAGACGCACGCTCCCTCAATCAGACGCACGCTCCCTCAATCAGACGCACGCTGCCTCAATCAGACGCACGCTCCCTCAATCAGACGCACGCTCCCTCAATCAGACGCACGCTCCCTCAATCAGACGCACGCTGCCTCAATCAGACGCACGCTGCCTCAATCAGACGCACGCTCTCTCAATCAGACGCACGCTCCCTCAATCAGACGCACGCTCCCTCAATCAGACGCACGCTCCCTCAATCAGATGCAGGCTCCCTCAATCAGACGCAGGCTCCCTCAATCAGATGCACGCTCCCTCAATCAGACGCAGGCTCCCTCAATCAGACGCACGCTCCCTCAATCAGACGCACGCTCCCTCAATCAGACGCACGCTCCCTCAATCAGACGCACGCTCCCACAATCAGACGCACGCTCCCTCAATCAGACGCAGGCTCCCTCAATCAGATGCACGCTCCCTCAATCAGACGCAGGCTCCCTCAATCAGACGCACGCTCCCTCAATCAGACGCACGCTCCCTCAATCAGACGCACGCTGCCTCAATCAGACGCATGCTCCCTCAATCAGACGCACGCTCCCACAATCAGACGCACGCTCCCTCAATCAGACGCACGCTCCCTCAATCAGACGCACGCTCCCTCAATCAGACGCACGCTCCCTCAATCAGACGCACGCTCCCTCAATCAGACGGACACAACTGTAAGATCCCAGCTATAGGGTCGTTAAATATAATTGTAATCCACATGAAGATGATGTGGAACAAGCGCTTTGTCCCCCCCCCCCCCGTCCTATACGTGATCCCGTCAGGACTGAATATTACAGCGCCAGTGACTGCAGATTATTCCAAGTATAATGAATAGACAATTTTCCAATACACTTTCTGTACCAATTTCTTACAATTTCTCAAGACCTCTGCTTGCTGTGACGTGACGGGTACACCGGGGCGCGGCTCCTTACATTCGGGGTAGCTTCATCCACCGGGAGACTCCTACTAAACAGCAGCAAGCAGAGATCTGGAAAACTGTTACTGAACTGTTTACACATTGTGTAACTTTCACGACTGCACTGAAAGTGGAGAATTCTTTTAAGAATTAGATTGCGGAAGACAGATTCTCTTGCTCCAGATTCCCTCGTCTAGTGGGGCCCGGCTCACACTTGTCAATTATCTAGGGGCCCGGGAAACTGGACAGAGCTCCCGGCAAAACCTCCTGCAAAGCGGCGTTTCTTGTGTGTAATGCCGGGATACCCCTTTATATGTCAGAGCCACAAAATGCAAACTGAGGGGGCACAGAGGGGGTAGCACATGTGTCCGTGCGGCTGAGACTCCCTATCCATGGAACTCCATCTCCTGCCCGCTCTGTGCCGGGGACTTATTTTTGCTTCCCATCTTAGAGGTCGTTGTTTGAGATCGGAGGCTCGACCCTCGCGGGACCCTCTGAGACGCTGCGGTTCTCTCGGTACCCACCAGTTTGTCCGCGATCTTGTCCATGATGTTGGCGTTGTACAGACGTCTCCTCTGGTCCTGCCACCAGCTCTTTATGTACATACAAGGCTTCTTGTCAAAGTACGGCAAGTGGAAGTAATTCCTGCCAGGAGACGAAAGAGGGCAAATGTCAGGGATGACCGGAGGATCCCTTTGAAGAGGTATACCCATCTCCAAGATCCCATCACACTAAGCAGTAGGTGTAATAATAATAATAATATCAAATACTTCCAATTATAAATGTAGTATAGTTCTTCTGATTAGCTATGTTGCTTACCCCATGTGCAGGGCATTCCACTAGCTTAAGTATCCATGGTTACGACCACTCATATAGTGACAGTTAGTTAGTTAGTTGTTAGTGGTTGTAACCATGGATAGCTTAGCTACTGCAATGCACTTGGGGTAAGTGACATAGCTAATCAGGAGAACTATACTACATTTCCAATTGGAGGTATTTGCTATTATTATTATTGTTGCACCTACTACATATTGGAATAGGATCTAGGAGATGGGAATACCCCTTTGTTTGTGTGGAGTTCATTATACGGTGATAAAGATTTGGGACGAGGATTCTCCAGGTCAGTATGATTACGGCCACAACAAATTTGTAAAAATACATTTTTTTTTTTATATTTTAAGTGTTTAAAAAAAAATCTGAATTTCTATAGAAAAAAAACCAAATTGTTTTCTGCGCCAGAAACGTTTTTATTTTACTTGTTGTTTGCACTCTGAGACGTCGTTTTTTTTATATCGCGAGGGGATGTTTTTATCGCTTTTTATTGCATTTTGGGGGGATTTTTTTAACTGTGACCAAAAAAAAAAAAAAAAAAAAACCCCTACAATTCTGGTGTTTCGATTTTTTTTTTTTCTTTTATTTTGGCGATCGCTGCGATCGTTATTTTTTTATATTACGAATTCGCTGATGTCGAGAAGGGGTTAAAGCGGACACCCCTCTAGGACGGACCGAGCCCGGCAGACATCACTGCTCAGTCCTGCCAACATCATGGCTGCTGAATAAAAAAAGTGTTTAAGCCCCGCCCCAATGACTGCTCTGGAAGGGGAACGCCCACTTTTAGGCGGTCCTTACTTAAACCCCACCTTTTTTTTTTTGCTCAGAAATATTTTGGGGTAAAAAAAATCAGGACAGTCCGGACCGTAAAAAAATGACCTGTCTGTAATGAAGGGCTTCATGGCCGGCGTGCTGGAGACGGACTGCATCTCCCCGTCTTCGTCCGCCTCGTCCTCACTAGAGTTCTGGATGAGTTCGGTCTCCTCCTCCGCGCCGTCTGCTCCTTCCTTCTTCTTCATCATCCTCGGCCTCGTGGTCCCGTCAACTTGGTTACCGTAATTACCTACAAGGAGAATGATAACGTTATATTACAGGCCAGTTTTCTTATTATATTTTGTAAGATGGCGCAGCTTTTATTTATTTACGGTATAAGTTTTAAAAGAAAAAAAAACTTTTTTTTTACAAGATGTATTTCTTTTATTTGTACTTTTTTTCTACCAATAAAACAACTTTTACGGCAACTTTTTTTTTTTTTTTTTAATGTACGACGTATTTTTTTTTGTTACCAAATATATCTCAGCTCCCCCACAGAAAACTGGTAAATGGTCCATGCCCTGTCTGTGCTAATGTGGCATCTAGGAGTCCGGCCGTACCATTCCTCTGATCTTAGGAGTCCGGGGGTGGGGCGGCATAGACTGATCTTACTCCAGCGGAGTGAAAGTGAGATCAGGGATAAGAATTACATAAGAATCGGTGTCTCTTTGGCCACATTACTGTAGATCAAGGCCGTTTTTCACGGAGGCAGATTGCCTTTCTGTCTATGCTGAGGATTTGGAGCTTTGTGTCGGAAAAATAGACTTCCGACTGCTGTAAAGATGAGTTCAGACACCAGGAAACTGAATTACAGCCCCAAAATGAGGAGAGTAAAAGCTGAATATTCAGTAATAGAATCACCTATCGTAACCTCGAAGTTGATGGGCTTGTCCCCGCTCTTGCGGTCGACCATGGTGGCTTCCAAAAAAGCTCCAAAGAGAAAGAACTCCTCCATCTTTCCTGTGCAGTTCTGAGGGAACAATCAGAAATCAATGAAACAGTTAAACGTCAATGTGCTACATTTGTGGAGTCAGCTGTGATCTTGGGCTCCATAGCTGTTGTGGAACTACAACTGCCAGCATGCCCAGGAGGCTCTAATCTCACTTATAAACGACACAGATAAATTATAACATTCTGGCTACCTGCAGCCACCACCAGGGGGAGCTTTCTGCACAGTGAGCTCCGGCGCTCCCCCTAGTGGTGCCCACAGCAGCTGGAAAACCGCCCTGAGGTGTAATTATCAGCAGATCTTACATCGGGCACAGGGGGCGCTCCTTCAACCTGCACGTCCGTAGAACTGGTAAGCTCAGGATTACTGGTGTCTAAAATCTCCACTGCCAGACTCAATAGCAGGCGGGCGCGGAAGGAGACCCCCTCGCCAAGCCCCTCGTTTAGATCCTGGTGTTCGTCCATCAATGTATAGTTTCGGGTCGAGCCATACATGTTCACCCAGGCCGGGCCGAGCGTCGGGAGGAATCCTGAGGAGGAAGAAGAGCGTCACCGAGATCGAGAAGGATCCGGGGTCTAGACTAAGTGGCTGTGTAAATTCATCATCTGATTCATGTAGGGGTCCGAACAGCTGGAGGATTCTAGTCCGGAGTGTGAAATAATTTAGGGGTCTGATCTGAGGGCTGAATTATTCGGGGGGTCTGATCTGAGAAAAATAATAAAGAAAAAATAAAAATAATTTGGGGTCTGCTGGAGGTTATGAATATAATTGGAGATCTGGTCTGGGGTCTGAGTGAATTTGGGGGTCTGATCTGAGTGAATTTGGGGGTCTGATCTGAGTGAATTTGGGGGTCTGATCTGAGTGAATTTGGGGGTCTGGTTATTTCAGGTCTCAATTAATTTAGATAGCTGATCTGGAAGCTAATTAATTTAGGGGACTGGTCTGGGGTCTGCATTAATTTCAGGAATCTGGTCTGGAGTATGAATTAATTTGGGGGTCTTTTCAGGAGTCTGAATTAATTTGGGTTCTGACCTAGGGTCTGAATTAATTTAGGGGTTCTGGTCTGGAGTATGAATTAATTTCGGGGTCTTTTCAGGAGTCTGAATTAATTTGGGTTCTGACCTAGGGTCTGAATTAATTTAGGGGTTCTGGTCTGGAGTATGAATTAATTTGGGGGTCTTTTCTGGAGTATGAATTAATTTGGGGGTCTTTTCAGGAGTCTGAATTAATTTGGGTTCTGACCTAGGGTCTGAATTAATTTAGGGGTTCTGGTCTGGAGTATGAATTAATTTGGGGGTCTTTTCTGGAGTATGAATTAATTTGGGTTCTGATCTAGGGTCTGAATGAATTTAGGGGTCTGGTCTGGGGTCTGAATTAATTTAGGGGAATGGGGTCTGAATTAATTTGGTGGTCTGGTCTGGGGTCTGAATTAATTTGGGGGTCTGGTCTGGGGTCTGAATTAATTTAGGGGAATGGGGTCTGAATTAATTTAGGGGTCTGGTCTGGGGTCTGAATTAATTTAGGGGTCTGGTCTGGGGTCTGAATTAATTTAGGGGTCTGGTCTGGGGTCTGAATTAATTTGGGGGTCTGGTTTGGGATCTTAAGTAATTCAGGGGTCTCGTCTGGGGTCTGGCTTGTGTGTCTGAATTGATTTGGGGGTCTGGTTTGGGAGCTGACTTAATTTAGATAGTTGACTGATTCATTAATGGGACTGGTCTGGAGTCTAAATGACTTATCATTAAGGGGCTGACTTTATTTTGGGCCCTGGTCTGGGGTTTGATGCCTCTCGCCCCATGTGTCTTGTCCCAGCATGCTCTGCTCTGACCATTTTTCAGGATGTGATAGAAGTTTATGCAGGAGTGGGGTTTAGATTCTGCCCCTGGGCCAGCACCGGTGCCCCCCATTCGATCGCAGCGGGTATAACCGGGTGTACAAAGAAGGTCCAAGACAAGATACTTGGAAGGGAGGTAAGAAAATTTCTAATACAATCCACAGGGAGAAGATTGGAACAAAACAAAATCGTGTAAACTGCGTGCTAGCAAATGCCAGGAGCCTGACAAACAAGATGGATGAACTGGAAGCAGAAATATCTACAGGTAACTATGACATAGTGGGAATAACCGAGACATGGTTAGATGAAAGCTATGACTGGGCATGTAACTTACAGGGTTACAGTCTGTTTAGAAGGGATCGAAGAAATCGGAAAGGGTGTGGAGTCTGTCTATATGTAAAGACGTGTCTAAAGCCTACAATACGGGAGGATGTATGGGAGGGAAATGAGGAGGTCGAGTCCTTATGGGTGGAGATACATGGGGCAAAAAACAATAATAAAATTATCATATGAGTCTGTTATAAACCACCAAATATAGCAGAAGCCACGGAAAGTCTATTAATGAGACAAATAGACGAAGTAGCAAAAAATAACGAGGTGATTATTATGGGGGACTTCAACTACCCCGATATAGACTGGGAAACCGAAAGCTGTAGATCTCAGAAAGGAAACAGGTTTCTGTCAATTATCAAAGACAATTATTTGTCACAACTTGTGCAGGAACCAACTAGAGGGACGGCCCTTTTAGACTTAATATTAACTAACAGGCCAGACAGAATAACTGAGGTGCAGGTCGGGGGGCACCTGGGAAATAGTGACCCCAACATGATACAATTCCACATGTGCTTCAGTAGGTGCCCAGCAAGGGAGTCACAAAAACACTGAACTTCAGCTAAGAGATGCCCTTCACCTTATAGACTGGGATAGTATCTTCAGTAATAGGAGCACGGATAGAAAATGGGACATTTTCAAAACAGTCCTACATAGTCACTGTAGAAGGTACAAACCTTATGGGAATAAAAGGGCTAGGAATAGGAGGAAGCCAATGTGGCTAAATAAGGAAGTCAAGAGGGCAATGAAAAACAAAAAAAGGGCTTTCGGTAAACTTAAACAAGAAGGCAGCGAGGAAGCGCTAATATCTTATAGGGAAAAAAACAAAATCTGTAAGAAACAAATAAGAATAGCAAAAGAGGAGACAGAGAGACTAATTGCCAAAGAAAGTAAAACGAATCCCAAACTGTTCTGTAACTCTATAAACAGTAAAAGGATTAAAACTGATGGAGTTGGCCCATTGAAAAATAACCTGGGTAAAATCCTAGAGGGCGATGAGGGTAAAGCGAACCTACTCAATAGCTTCTTCTCCACTGTTTTCACAAAAGAAAACAATTTATCGGAGGAAATGCAGAGTGATAAAGTAAACCCTCCGCTAAATATCACTCACCTAACCCAGGAGGAAGTTCAGAAACGCCTAAATAATATCAAAATAGACAAGTCACCAGGCCCAGATGGCATACACCCCCGGGCACTAAAAGAATTAAGTAATGTGATAGACAGACCGCTGTATCTTATATTCAAGCACTCTTTATGGACAGGGACTGTCCCACTAGACTGGCGCCAAGCAAATGTGGTAGCAATATTCAAAAAGGGGTCTAAAAGTGACCCTGGGAACTATAGAGCAGTCAGCTTAACGTCTGTTGTGGGTAAATTGTTTGAAGGATTTCTTAGAGATGCTATTGTAGAATATCTTAATGATAATAACTGTCTAACTCCATATCAACATGGATTCATGAGGGATCGCTCCTGATCGCCTTCTACGAGGAGGTGAGCTCACAGCTGGACCGGGGAGAGTCAGTGGATGTTGTAGACCTTGACTTCTCCAAAGCGTTTGATACCGTGCCACACAAAAGGTTGGTCTATAAAATGAGAATGCTTGGTCTGGGGGATAATGTGTGCAAGTGGGTAAATAGCTGGCTGAGTGATAGAAAGCAGAGGGTGGTTATCAATGGAGTAAGCTCAGGGGGTGTCAGGGTTACTAGCGGGGGGCCTCAAGGGTCTGTCTTGGGCCCTATATTATTTAATATATTTATTAATGATCTAGTGGAAGGGTTGCATAGTAAAATAGCAATATTTGCAGATGATACTAAACTTTGTAAAGTAGTTAATACAGATGAGGACAGGGCACAGCTACAGGAGGATTTAGATAAATTGGGGAGTTGGGCCAAAAAATGGCAAATGGGGTTCAATGCCGATAAATGTAAGGTCATGCACATGGGAAAGAAAAACAGCAGTCACCCATACATATTAAATGGGAAACAGTTGGGGAAATCTGACATGGAGAAGGACCTGGGCGTCTTGGTTAACAGCAAATTAAATTGGAGTGCCCAGTGTCAGGCAGCAGCTGCGAAGGCAAATAGAGTCATGGCATGCATCAGAAGAGGAATAGGGGCATATGATGAGAACATTGTTCTTCCTCTGTATAAAGCGCTGGTAAGGCCGCACTTAGAATATTGTGCACAGTTCTGGCCTCCGGTGCTCAGGAAAGACATATTGGAGCTAGAGAGGGTACAAAGGAGGGCGACTAAGGTAATAAAGGGAATGGAGGGACTAGAATACCCAGAGAGGTTGTCAAAATTAGGCCTATTTACGTTGGAAAAGAGAAGGCTTAGGGGAGACCTCATAAACATGTATAAATACATCAGGGGGCAGTACAGAGATCTCTCCCATGACCTGTTTATACCAAGGATGGTGACAAAGACGAGGGGGCACACTATGCGTCTGGAGGAAAGGAGGTTCCTGCACCAGCATAGAAGGGGATTCTTTACGGTCAGAGCCGTGAGACTCTGGAACTCTCTGGGAGAGGAAGTGGTGATGTCCAACTCACTTAATGAGTTCAAGAGAGGCCTGGACGCCTTTCTTGAGAACAATAAAATTACATCTTATGCTTAGTGATAGTTAATTAATCCAGGGATTTAATCTGACTGCCAGATTGGTGTCGGGAAGTGAATTTTTCCTCAATGATGTAAATTGGCCTATACCGCATGGGTTTTTTTTTTGCCTTCCCCTGGATCAACGCTGCGGAATAGCTGCAGTGCACAAGAAATAGGCTGAACTGGATGGACGCTTGTCTTTTTTCGGCCTTATAAACTATGTAACTAACTATGTACGGCTTTACCTTTGTCGCCCTCGTTGGAGATCTTCCGCAGGTCTATGAAGTGAGTCCCAATGGCCACGTCGTTCACCTTGTCCGAGTCCCGGATCTGGATCTTCATTCTTTTGCACAGAGGTGGAAACATCTCGGTGAAGATGATCTGCTCGTTCCACATGGGCTCGTAGCTGCTCTTCTGCACCGACGTCTTACCCTGCGGGGGCAGAACCGTCAGGGTCTCCGGGGGCTCGCAGAACATTGTAACCATAAGAATCACAATAAATTGAAACTTTTCATTATAATAATTGCATCCAAATGTTTGGAAAATGCATTTTCTTAGGAATTTGGAATTTGAAGAATAAAATGTTTTCGCCCTTTAGGTTGTAGGATTTTTGAAGCAGTAACTTTGATACTGACCCCCAGACCACCAGGGATAACATCACTACACTACTACACACCAGTGATTTTACCATCAGTAGTAGCCGGGGATATAGTCACCCACAGGACACCAGGGATGTAATTATTAACCCACCAGAGACACAATTATCAAGCCTAAGGACAGGAGACATATTAACATCCTGGACAGCAGGCAAATGATTATACCTCCACTTAGCACCGGAATATAATTATTAACACCAGGGGACATAAATATCAACCCACTGGACACCAGGAGTATATTCATTAACACACTGGACACAGTCTCTTCAGGACATCAGCTTGGTAGCATGGCTCCATCCAGAGAGACACAGATTTGGATTCTACAGGATTCCGGCCTAAGCGTACATGGCCCTGACTGGAAGGATACAGATCTGCTTCATTGACCATCAGAAAACCAGGGGATACATTTGGGGAGACCAGGTTGGGACGATGAAGTCACCTGGCCCCATGGCTATGTTGTTTGGGGTTGCCAGGTGGGACCCTCCAGTCACCTGGAACCCATGGAGACATTCGGAGAAGCCAGATTGGGACCAGCCGGTCATCTGGCCCCATGGTAACTCTCGGAGAGGCCAGGGTGGGACCCTCGGGTCTCTTGGCCTTGTACCTCGATGGACTGCTAGCTTCCTAAGCTTGCCACTACCTCTTTTCTGTGGGGGCTGTCAAAAGTGGGGGACCACTGGTTGAGGAAGTCCCAAAGTCGCAGCTGCTGTATTCTCGGCGGGCCAGCGGAAGGGTGAGACTGTGTAATGTTGCACCATCTTGGGTATTTGCTGGGACTGTTCTATGGGTTTATTGTCCGTTTGGTGGTTCAATAAAATATTGCCACACTGTTTAACCCTTACCCTGTGTTGTCTGAGTAGTACTACGCCCACGGAAGACCCCGGGTCTTCACATGGGGTTTATAGGGAGTTCAAGTTTTGTGGCTTTTATGAACAAGGCCGAGTTGCTCTTCTCCATTCATCTTCACCTTGTTTTGTAGGTTTCTACTCTGTGCTTTGCTTTTCTCTAGCAGGCGGCCATCGTGATGTATTCCCCATAAGCCCCCTCTATGGTGTTAATAATTAACGCTGGCGCTTTAGACCGGGACACATATAACTCGGGGAAGTTTAACCATCTGACGGCATAAAATATCCTCCTTCCTGCCCCCAGGAATAACACTCGACTTCGTGAATTGCTAAACGCCTCCAGCGCCGGAGATCATTTGTAGAGAAGAGATGGTCTCGGCGCCGACGTCTTCCCATGAAATTTGCTTTATTGCTTCATTTACACACTGTGCTAGGAGGTGACATTAGTAAGATTTGCGCAGTTTCCTGCCCCTAACTGCTGGCACCAGCTTCACGGGTCAGAAATAATCACGGCTGTCAGAATATGAATATTTCGGGATTATTAAAGCCATTACTCTTCACTGTTCTTCCTGTTCGAGTCGTAAAGTGATGAAAGGTGCAGAGATTGGAGAAATGTCCGGAAAACTGAGCAAGAAGCATTTAAAGGGATTCTCCGGACTGATCTGTAAAAGCCCAGACCCCGTCTGTACAAGGAGCGCACATGTACACATATGGCCGTGTGCACTTATTACACTTGTAAAGTGATAAAACCTGAGCCCTTCTCTCCTCTCCCAGCATTCCCCTCCCAGGAGGAGCTCTTGATTGACAGTTAACAGCTCTCGGGGTCAAATGACACTAGGGGGTGTGGCTGCATGTCAGAACTAAGTGAGCAAATAGAGAGTTGGAGGGTGTGTCTGACACTAGCAGTAATGATGTCAGAGGAGCCTGATCTGAAGGTGATGAAGATGATGATGCCATAGGTTCATGATCCGAAGGCTGATGATGTAATAGGCGCAAAATCTGAAGGCTGATGATGTCATAAGTGCATGATTCGAAGGCTGAAGATGTCATAGGTTCATGATCCGAAGGTTAACGATGTCACAGGAGCCTGATCCAAAGGCTGATGATGTCGTAGGCGCACAATCTGAAAGATGATGATGTCATAAGTGGATGTTCTGACGGCTGAAGATGTCATAGACACATGATCTGAAGGCTGATGGTGTCATAGGAGCTTGATCCAAAGGCTGATGGTGTCATAGGGCCATAATATCAAGACTGATGATGTCATAAGAAACTGATCCAAAGTCTGATGATGTCACAGGAGCCTGATCCGAATGCTGATGATGCCATAGGGACATTATATGAAGGCTGATGATGTCAAAGGAGCTTGATACAAAGGCTGATGATGTGGGAATGCTGGGAGAGCAGAGAAGAGCTCAGTTTTTCTCACTTTACAAGTGTAATAAGTACAGACGGTCATATGTATACATGTGTGCGCCCTGTGTATGTATACATGTTAGCGCCCTGTGTATGTATACATGTGCGCCCTGTGTATGTATACATGTTAGCGCCCTGTGTATGTATACATGTGCGCTCCTTGTGTATGTATACATGTGCGCTCCTTGTGTATGTATACATGTGCGCGCCTTGTGTATGTATACATGTGTGCGCCCTGTGTATGTATACATGTTAGCGCCCTGTGTATGTATACATGTGCGCCCTGTGTATGTATACATGTGCGCTCCTTGTGTATGTATACATGTGTGCGCCCTGTGTATGTATACATGTTAGCGCCCTGTGTATGTATACATGTGCGCCCTGTGTATGTATACATGTGCGCTCCTTGTGTATGTATACATGTGTACGCCCTGTGTATGTATACATGTGTGCGCCCTGTGTATGTATACATGTGCGCTCCTTGTGTATGTATACATGTGCGCGCCCTGTGTATGTATACATGTGCGCGCCCTGTGTATGTATACATGTGCGCGCCCTGTGTATGTATACATGTGCGCTCCTTGTGTATGTATACATGTGCGCGCCCTGTGTATGTATACATGTGTGCGCCCTGTGTATGTATACATGTGCGCGCCCTGTGTATGTATACATGTGCGCTCCTTGTGTATGTATACATGTGCGCGCCCTGTGTATGTATACATGTGTGCGCCCTGTGTATGTATACATGTGTGCGCCCTGTGTATGTATACATGTGCGCTCCTTGTGTATGTATACATGTGTGCGCCCTGTGTATGTATACATGTGTGCGCCCTGTGTATGTATACATGTGCGCTCCTTGTGTATGTATACATGTGCGCGCCCTGTGTATGTATACATGTGTGCGCCCTGTGTATGTATACATGTGTGCGCCCTGTGTATGTATACATGTGCGCTCCTTGTGTATGTATACATGTGCGCGCCCTGTGTATGTATACATGTGCGCCCTGTGTATGTATACATGTGCGCTCCTTGTGTATGTATACATGTGTACGCCCTGTGTATGTATACATGTGTGCGCCCTGTGTATGTATACATGTGCGCTCCTTGTGTATGTATACATGTGCGCGCCCTGTGTATGTATACATGTGCGCGCCCTGTGTATGTATACATGTGCGCGCCCTGTGTATGTATACATGTGCGCTCCTTGTGTATGTATACATGTGCGCGCCCTGTGTATGTATACATGTGTGCGCCCTGTGTATGTATACATGTGCGCGCCCTGTGTATGTATACATGTGCGCTCCTTGTGTATGTATACATGTGCGCGCCCTGTGTATGTATACATGTGTGCGCCCTGTGTATGTATACATGTGTGCGCCCTGTGTATGTATACATGTGCGCTCCTTGTGTATGTATACATGTGTGCGCCCTGTGTATGTATACATGTGTGCGCCCTGTGTATGTATACATGTGCGCTCCTTGTGTATGTATACATGTGCGCGCCCTGTGTATGTATACATGTGTGCGCCCTGTGTATGTATACATGTGTGCGCCCTGTGTATGTATACATGTGCGCTCCTTGTGTATGTATACATGTGCGCGCCCTGTGTATGTATACATGTGCGCCCTGTGTATGTATACATGTGCGCTCCTTGTGTATGTATACATGTGTGCGCCCTGTGTATGTATACATGTGCGCCCTGTGTATGTATACATGTGCGCTCCTTGTGTATGTATACATGTGTGCGCCCTGTGTATGTATACATGTGCGCCCTGTGTATGTATACATGTGCGCGCCCTGTGTATGTATACATGTGCGCGCCCTGTGTATGTATACATGTGCGCTCCTTGTGTATGTATACATGTGCACGCCCTGCGTATGTATACATGTGCGCTCCTTGTGTATGTATACATGTGCGCGCCCTGTGTATGTATACATGTGTGCGCCCTGTGTATGTATACATGTGCGCGCCCTGTGTATGTATACATGTTAGCGCCCTGTGTATGTATACATGTGCGCTCCTTGTGTATGTATACATGTGCGCGCCCTGTGTATGTATACATGTGCGCCCTGTGTATGTATACATGTGCGCTCCTTGTGTATGTATACATGTGTGCGCCCTGTGTATGTATACATGTGTGCGCCCTGTGTATGTATACATGTGCGCTCCTTGTGTATGTATACATGTGCGCGCCCTGTGTATGTATACATGTGCGCTCCTTGTGTATGTATACATGTGCGCTCCTTGTGTATGTATACATGTGCGCGCCCTGTGTATGTATACATGTGCGCTCCTTGTGTATGTATACATGTGAGCGCCCTGTGTATGTATACATGTGCGCGCCCTGTGTATGTATACATGTGCGCGCCCTGTGTATGTATACATGTGTGCGCCCTGTGTATGTATACATGTGCGCTCCTTGTGTATGTATACATGTGCGCGCCCTGTGTATGTATACATGTGCGCTCCTTGTGTATGTATACATGTGCGCGCCCTGTGTATGTATACATGTGTGCGCCCTGTGTATGTATACATGTGTGCGCCCTGTGTATGTATACATGTGCGCTCCTTGTGTATGTATACATGTGCGCGCCCTGTGTATGTATACATGTGTGCGCCCTGTGTATGTATACATGTGTGCGCCCTGTGTATGTATACATGTGCGCGCCCTGTGTATGTATACATGTGTGCGCCCTGTGTATGTATACATGTGTGCGCCCTGTGTATGTATACATGTGTGCGCCCTGTGTATGTATACATGTGTGCGCCCTGTGTATGTATACATGTGCGCTCCTTGTGTATGTATACATGTGTGCGCCCTGTGTATGTATACATGTGTGCGCCCTGTGTATGTATACATGTGTGCGCCCTGTGTATGTATACATGTGTGCGCCCTGTGTATGTATACATGTGTGCGCCCTGTGTATGTATACATGTGTGCGCCCTGTGTATGTATACATGTGCGCGCCCTGTGTATGTATACATGTGCGCTCCTTGTGTATGTATACATGTGCGCTCCTTGTGTATGTATACATGTGCGCGCCCTGTGTATGTATACATGTGCGCGCCCTGTGTATGTATACATGTGCGCTCCTTGTGTATGTATACATGTGTGCGCCCTGTGTATGTATACATGTGCGCGCCCTGTGTATGTATACATGTGCGTGCCCTGCGTATGTATACATGTGCGCTCCTTGTGTATGTATACATGTGTGCGCCCTGTGTATGTATACATGTGCGCTCCTTGTGTATGTATACATGTGTGCGCCCTGTGTATGTATACATGTGCGCTCCTTGTGTATGTATACATGTGCGCGCCCTGTGTATGTATACATGTGCGCTCCTTGTGTATGTATACATGTGCGCGCCCTGTGTATGTATACATGTGCGCTCCTTGTGTATGTATACATGTGCGCGCCCTGTGTATGTATACATGTGCGCTCCTTGTGTATGTATACATGTGCGCTCCTTGTGTATGTATACATGTGTGCGCCCTGTGTATGTATACATGTGCGCGCCCTGTGTATGTATACATGTGCGCGCCCTGTGTATGTATACATGTGCACGCCCTGCGTATGTATACATGTGCGCTCCTTGTGTATGTATACATGTGCGCGCCCTGTGTATGTATACATGTGCGCTCCTTGTGTATGTATACATGTGCGCGCCCTGTGTATGTATACATGTGCGCTCCTTGTGTATGTATACATGTGCGCTCCTTGTGTATGTATACATGTGCGCGCCCTGTGTATGTATACGTGTGCGCTCCTTGTGTATGTATACATGTGCGCGCCCTGTGTATGTATACATGTGCGCTCCTTGTGTATGTATACATGTGCGCTCCTTGTGTATGTATACATGTGTGCGCCCTGTGTATGTATACATGTGCGCGCCCTGTGTATGTATACATGTGCGCGCCCTGTGTATGTATACATGTGCGCGCCCTGTGTATGTATACATGTGCGCTCCTTGTGTATGTATACATGTGCGCGCCCTGTGTATGTATACATGTGCGCTCCTTGTGTATGTATACATGTGCGCGCCCTGCGTATGTATACATGTGCGCTCCTTGTGTATGTATACATGTGCGCGCCCTGTGTATGTATACATGTGCGCTCCTTGTGTATGTATACATGTGCGCTCCTTGTGTATGTATACATGTGCGCGCCCTGTGTATGTATACATGTGTGCGCCCTGTGTATGTATACATGTGTGCGCCCTGTGTATGTATACATGTGTGCGCCCTGTGTATGTATACATGTGTGCGCCCTGTGTATGTATACATGTGCGCTCCTTGTGTATGTATACATGTGCGCGCCCTGTGTATGTATACATGTGTGCGCCCTGTGTATGTATACATGTGTGCGCCCTGTGTATGTATACATGTGTGCGCCCTGTGTATGTATACATGTGCGCGCCCTGTGTATGTATACATGTGCGCTCCTTGTGTATGTATACATGTGCACGCCCTGCGTATGTATACATGTGCGCTCCTTGTGTATGTATACATGTGCGCGCCCTGTGTATGTATACATGTGCGCTCCTTGTGTATGTATACATGTGCGCGCCCTGTGTATGTATACATGTGCGCTCCTTGTGTATGTATACATGTGCGCTCCTTGTGTATGTATACATGTGTGCGCCCTGTGTATGTATACATGTGCGCGCCCTGTGTATGTATACATGTGCGCGCCCTGTGTATGTATACATGTGCACGCCCTGCGTATGTATACATGTGCGCTCCTTGTGTATGTATACATGTGCGCGCCCTGTGTATGTATACATGTGCGCTCCTTGTGTATGTATACATGTGCGCGCCCTGTGTATGTATACATGTGCGCTCCTTGTGTATGTATACATGTGCGCTCCTTGTGTATGTATACATGTGCGCGCCCTGTGTATGTATACGTGTGCGCTCCTTGTGTATGTATACATGTGCGCTCCTTGTGTATGTATACATGTGTGCGCCCTGTGTATGTATACATGTGCGCGCCCTGTGTATGTATACATGTGCGCTCCTTGTGTATGTATACATGTGCGCTCCTTGTGTATGTATACATGTGTGCGCCCTGTGTATGTATACATGTGTGCGCCCTGTGTATGTATACATGTGCGCTCCTTGTGTATGTATACATGTGCGCGCCCTGTGTATGTATACATGTGCGCGCCCTGTGTATGTATACATGTGTGCGCCCTGTGTATGTATACATGTGCGCTCCTTGTGTATGTATACATGTGCGCGCCCTGTGTATGTATACATGTGCGCGCCCTGTGTATGTATACATGTGCGCGCCCTGTGTATGTATACATGTGCGCTCCTTGTGTATGTATACATGTGCGCTCCTTGTGTATGTATACATGTGCGCGCCCTGTGTATGTATACATGTGCACGCCCTGCGTATGTATACATGTGCGCTCCTTGTGTATGTATACATGTGCGCGCCCTGTGTATGTATACATGTGCGCTCCTTGTGTATGTATACATGTGCGCGCCCTGTGTATGTATACATGTGCGCTCCTTGTGTATGTATACATGTGCGCTCCTTGTGTATGTATACATGTGCGCTCCTTGTGTATGTATACATGTGCGCGCCCTGTGTATGTATACATGTGCGCGCCCTGTGTATGTATACGTGTGCGCTCCTTGTGTATGTATACATGTGCGCTCCTTGTGTATGTATACATGTGTGCGCCCTGTGTATGTATACATGTGCGCTCCTTGTGTATGTATACATGTGTGCGCCCTGTGTATGTATACATGTGCGCTCCATGTGTATGTATACATGTGCGCGCCCTGTGTATGTATACATGTGCGCGCCCTGTGTATGTATACATGTGCGCGCCCTGTGTATGTATACATGTGCGCTCCTTGTGTATGTATACATGTGCGCGCCCTGTGTATGTATACATGTGCGCTCCTTGTGTATGTATACATGTGCGCGCCTTGTGTATGTATACATGTGCGCGCCCTGTGTATGTATACATGTGCGCTCCTTGTGTATGTATACATGTGCGCGCCCTGTGTATGTATACATGTGCGCTCCTTGTGTATGTATACATGTGCGCGCCTTGTGTATGTATACATGTGCGCGCCTTGTGTATGTATACATGTGCGCTCCTTGTGTATGTATACATGTGCGCTCCTTGTGTATGTATACATGTGCGCGCCTTGTGTATGTATACATGTGCGCTCCTTGTGTATGTATACATGTGCGCGCCCTGTGTATGTATACATGTGCGCTCCTTGTGTATGTATACATGTGCGCGCCCTGTGTATGTATACATGTGCGCTCCTTGTGTATGTATACATGTGCGCTCCTTGTGTATGTATACATGTGCGCGCCCTGTGTATGTATACATGTGCGCTCCTTGTGTATGTATACATGTGCGCTCCTTGTGTATGTATACATGTGCGCTCCTTGTGTATGTATACATGTGCGCTCCTTGTGTATGTATACATGTGCGCGCCCTGTGTATGTATACATGTGCGCGCCCTGTGTATGTATACATGTGCGCTCCTTGTGTATGTATACATGTGCGCTCCTTGTGTATGTATACATGTGTGCGCCCTGTGTATGTATACATGTGCGCGCCCTGTGTATGTATACATGTGCGCGCCCTGTGTATGTATACTTGTGCGCGCCCTGTGTATGTATACATGTGCGCTCCTTGTGTATGTATACATGTGTGCGTCCTGTGTATGTATACTTGTGCGCGCCCTGTGTATGTATACATGTGCGCGCCCTGTGTATGTATACATGTGCGCTCCTTGTGTATGTATACATGTGCGCGCCCTGTGTATGTATACATGTGCGCGCCCTGTGTATGTATACATGTGCGCTCCTTGTGTATGTATACATGTGCGCGCCCTGTGTATGTATACATGTGCGCTCCTTGTGTATGTATACATGTGCGCGCCCTGTGTATGTATACATGTGCGCGCCCTGTGTATGTAAACATGTGCGCTCCTTGTGTATGTATACATGTGCGCGCCCTGTGTATGTATACATGTGTGCGCCCTGTGTATGTATACTTGTGCGCGCCCTGTGTATGTATACATGTGCGCTCCTTGTGTATGTATACATGTGCGCTCCTTGTGTATGTATACATGTGCGCGCCCTGTGTATGTATACATGTGCGCTCCTTGTGTATGTATACATGTGCGCGCCCTGTGTATGTATACATGTGCGCGCCCTGTGTATGTATACATGTGCGCTCCTTGTGTATGTATACATGTGCGCGCCCTGTGTATGTATACATGTGCGCGCCCTGTGTATGTATACATGTGCGCTCCTTGTGTATGTATACATGTGTGCGCCCTGTGTATGTATACATGTGCGCGCCCTGTGTATGTATACATGTGCGCGCCCTGTGTATGTATACATGTGCGCTCCTTGTGTATGCATACATGTGCGCTCCTTGTGTATGTATACATGTGCGCTCCTTGTGTATGTATACATGTGCGCGCCCTGTGTATGTATACATGTGCGCGCCCTGTGTATGTATACATGTGCGCGCCCTGTGTATGTATACATGTGCGCGCCCTGTGTATGTATACATGTGCGCGCCCTGTGTATGTATACATGTGCGCTCCTTGTGTATGTATACATGTGCGCTCCTTGTGTATGTATACATGTGCGCTCCCTGTGTATGTATACATGTGCGCTCCTTGTGTATGTATACATGTGCGCTCCCTGTGTATGTATACATGTGCGCGCCCTGTGTATGTATACATGTGTGCGCCCTGTGTATGTATACATGTGCGCGCCCTGTGTATGTATACATGTGCGCTCCTTGTGTATGTATACATGTGCGCGCCCTGTGTATGTATACATGTGCGCGCCCTGTGTATGTATACATGTGCGCGCCCTGTGTATGTATACATGTGCGCTCCTTGTGTATGTATACATGTGTGCGCCCTGTGTATGTATACATGTGCGCGCCCTGTGTATGTATACATGTGCGCGCCCTGTGTATGTATACATGTGCGCGCCCTGTGTATGCATACATGTGCGCTCCTTGTGTATGTATACATGTGCGCGCCCTGTGTATGTATACATGTGCGCGCCATGTGTATGTATACATGTGCGCGCCCTGTGTATGTATACATGTGCGCGCCCTGTGTATGTATACATGTGCGCTCCTTGTGTATGTATACATGTGTGCGCCCTGTGTATGTATACATGTGCGCGCCCTGTGTATGTATACATGTGCGCGCCCTGTGTATGTATACATGTGCGCGCCCTGTGTATGCATACATGTGCGCTCCTTGTGTATGTATACATGTGTGCGCCCTGTGTATGTATACATGTGCGCGCCCTGTGTATGTATACATGTGCACGCCCTGCGTATGTATACATGTGCGCTCCTTGTGTATGTATACATGTGCGCGCACTGTGTATGTATACATGTGCGCGCCCTGTGTATGTATACATGTGCGCGCCCTGTGTATGTATACATGTGCGCTCCTTGTGTATGTATACATGTGCGCGCACTGTGTATGTATACATGTGCGCGCCCTGTGTATGTATACATGTGCGCGCCCTGTGTATGTATACATGTGCGCTCCTTGTGTATGTATACATGTGCGCGCCCTGTGTATGTATACATGTGCGCTCCTTGTGTATGTATACATGTGCGCTCCTTGTGTATGTATACATGTGCGCACCCTGTGTATGTATACGTGTGCGCTCCTTGTGTATGTATACATGTGCGCGCCCTGTGTATGTATACATGTGCGCTCCTTGTGTATGTATACATGTGCGCGCCCTGTGTATGTATACATGTGCGCTCCTTGTGTATGTATACATGTGCGCTCCTTGTGTATGTATACATGTGCGCACCCTGTGTATGTATACGTGTGCGCTCCTTGTGTATGTATACATGTGCGCGCCCTGTGTATGTATACATGTGCACGCCCTGCGTATGTATACATGTGCGCTCCTTGTGTATGTATACATGTGCGCGCACTGTGTATGTATACATGTGCGCGCCCTGTGTATGTATACATGTGCGCGCCCTGTGTATGTATACATGTGCGCTCCTTGTGTATGTATACATGTGCGCGCACTGTGTATGTATACATGTGCGCGCCCTGTGTATGTATACATGTGCGTGCCCTGTGTATGTATACATGTGCGCTCCTTGTGTATGTATACATGTGCGCGCCCTGTGTATGTATACATGTGCGCTCCTTGTGTATGTATACATGTGCGCTCCTTGTGTATGTATACATGTGCGCACCCTGTGTATGTATACGTGTGCGCTCCTTGTGTATGTATACGTGTGCGCTCCTTGTGTATGTATACGTGTGCGCTCCTTGTGTATGTATACATGTGAGCTCCTTGTGTATGTATACATGTGCGCGCCCTGTGTATGTATACATGTGCGCTCCTTGTGTATGTATACATGTGCGCGCCCTGTGTATGTATACATGTGCGCTCCTTGTGTATGTATACATGTGCGCTCCTTGTGTATGTATACATGTGCGCACCCTGTGTATGTATACGTGTGCGCTCCTTGTGTATGTATACATGTGCGCGCCCTGTGTATGTATACATGTGCACGCCCTGCGTATGTATACATGTGCGCTCCTTGTGTATGTATACATGTGCGCGCACTGTGTATGTATACATGTGCGCGCCCTGTGTATGTATACATGTGCGCGCCCTGTGTATGTATACATGTGCGCTCCTTGTGTATGTATACATGTGCGCGCACTGTGTATGTATACATGTGCGCGCCCTGTGTATGTATACATGTGCGTGCCCTGTGTATGTATACATGTGCGCTCCTTGTGTATGTATACATGTGCGCGCCCTGTGTATGTATACATGTGCGCTCCTTGTGTATGTATACATGTGCGCTCCTTGTGTATGTATACATGTGCGCACCCTGTGTATGTATACGTGTGCGCTCCTTGTGTATGTATACGTGTGCGCTCCTTGTGTATGTATACGTGTGCGCTCCTTGTGTATGTATACATGTGAGCTCCTTGTGTACAGTCATGGCCAAAAGTATTGAGAATGAGACAAATAGTAATTTTTCCAAAGTTTACTGCTTCATTTTTTGTAATGGCAATTTGCATATACTCCTGAATGTCAAAGAGTGATCAGCTTAACAGCAATTACTGTACTTGCAAAGTCAATATTTGCCCAGAAAATGAACTTTAACCCCCAAAACACATTTCAACATCATTGCAGTCCTGCCTTAAAAGGAGCAGCTAACATCGTTTTAGTGATTGATCCATTAACACAGGTGTGGGTGTTGATGAGGACAGGGCTGGCGATCAATCAGTCATGATTAAGTAAGAATGACATCACTGGACACTTTAAAAGGAGGCTGGTTCTTGGTATCATTGTTTCTCTTCAGTTAACCATGGTTATCTCTAAAGAAACACGTGCAGCCATCATTGCACTGCACAAAAATGGCCTAACAGGGAAGAGTATCGCAGCTACAAAGATTGCACCTCAGTCAACAATCTATCGCATCATCAAGAACTTCAAGGAGAGAGCTTCCATTGTTGTCAAAAAGGCTCCAGGGCGCCCAAGAAAGACCAGCAAGCGCCAGGACCGTATCTTAAAACTGTTTCAGCTGCGGGATGGGACTACCAGCAGTGCCGAGCTTGCTCAGGAATGGCAGCAGGCTGGTGTGAGTGCTTCTGCACGCACTGTGAGGCGGAGACTCTTTGAGCAAGGTCTGGTTTCAAGGAGGGCAGCAAAGAAGCCACTTCTCTCCAGAAAAAACATCAGGGACCGACTGATATTCTGCAAAAGGTACAGGGAGTGGACTGCTGAGGACCGGGGCAAAGTCATTTTCTCTGATGAATCCCCTTTTCGATTGTTTGGGACATCTGGAAAACAGCTTATTCGGAGAAGAAGAGGTGAGCGCTACCACCAGTCTTGTCTCATGCCAACTGTAAAGCATCCTGAAACCATTCATGTGTGGGGTTGCTTCTCAGCCAAGGGAATCGGCTCACTCACAGTCTTGCCTAAAAACACAGCCATGAATAAAGAATGGTACCAGAATGTCCTCCAAGAGCAACTTCTCCCAACCGTCCAAGAGCAGTTTGGCGGCCAACAATGCCTTTTCCAGCATGATGGAGCACCTTGCCATAAAGCAAAGGTGATAACTAAATGGCTCATGGAACAAAACATAGAGATTTTGGGTCCATGGCCTGGAAACTCCCCAGATCTTAATCCCATTGAGAACTTGTGGTCAATCATCAAGAGACGGGTGGACAAACAAAAACCAACAAATTCTGGCAAAATACAAGCATTGATTATGCAAGAATGGACTGCTATCAGTCAGGATTTGGTCCAAAAGTTGATTGAGAGCATGCCAGGGAGAATTACAGAGGTCTTGAAGAAGAAGGGGCAACACTGCAAATATTGACTTGCTGCATTAACTCATTCTAACTGTCAATATAACCTATTGGTCCTCATAATATGATTGCAATTATATTACTGTATGTGATATAAACATCAGACAAACACTAATAAAAACCAGAGGCCAGCAGATCATGGGAAAATATCATTTTGGTGTCATTCTCAAAACTTTTGGCCATGACTGTATGTATACATGTGCGCTCCTTGTGTATGTATACATGTGTGCGCCCTGTGTATGTATACATGTGCGCTCCTTGTGTATGTATACATGTGCGCTCCTTGTGTATGTATACATGTGTGCGCCCTGTGTATGTATACATGTGCGCGCCCTGTGTATGTATACATGTGCGCTCCTTGTGTATGTATACATGTGCGCGCCCTGTGTATGTATACATGTGCGCTCCTTGTGTATGTATACATGTGCGCTCCTTGTGTATGTATACATGTGCGCGCCCTGTGTATGTATACATGTGCGCTCCTTGTGTATGTATACATGTGTGCGCCCTGTGTATGTATACATGTGCGCTCCTTGTGTATGTATACATGTGCGCTCCTTGTGTATGTATACATGTGCGCTCCTTGTGTATGTAAACATGTGCGCGCCCTGTGTATGTATACATGTGCGCGCCCTGTGTATGTATACATGTGCGCTCCTTGTGTATGTATACATGTGTGCGCCCTGTGTATGTATACATGTGCGCGCCCTGTGTATGTATACATGTGCGCTCCTTGTGTATGTATACATGTGCGCGCCCTGTGTATGTATACATGTGCGCTCCTTGTGTATGTATACATGTGCGCTCCTTGTGTATGTATACATGTGCGCGCCCTGTGTATGTATACATGTGCGCGCCTTGTGTATGTATACATGTGCGCTCCTTGTGTATGTATACATGTGCGCTCCTTGTGTATGTATACATGTGCGCGCCCTGTGTATGTATACATGTGCGCTCCTTGTGTATGTATACATGTGCGCTCCTTGTGTATGTATACATGTGCGCTCCTTGTGTATGTATACATGTGCGCTCCTTGTGTATGTATACATGTGCGCTCCTTGTGTATGTATACATGTGCGCTCCTTGTGTATGTAAACATGTGCGCGCCCTGTGTATGTAAACATGTGCGCGCCCTGTGTATGTATACATGTGCGCGCCCTGTGTATGTAAACATGTGCGCTCCTTGTGTATGTATACATGTGTGCGCCCTGTGTATGTATACTTGTGCGCGCCCTGTGTATGTATACATGTGCGCTCCTTGTGTATGTATACATGTGCGCTCCTTGTGTATGTATACATGTGCGCGCCCTGTGTATGTATACATGTGCGCGCCCTGTGTATGTATACATGTGCGCTCCTTGTGTATGTATACATGTGCGCGCCATGTGTATGTATACATGTGCGCGCCCTGTGTATGTATACATGTGCGCGCCCTGTGTATGTATACATGTGCGCTCCCTGTGTATGTATACATGTGTGCGCCCTGTGTATGTATACTTGTGCGCGCCCTGTGTATGTATACATGTGCGCTCCTTGTGTATGTATACATGTGCGCGCCCTGTGTATGTATACATGTGCGCGCCCTGTGTATGTATACATGTGCGCTCCTTGTGTATGTATACATGTGCGCGCCATGTGTATGTATACATGTGCGCGCCCTGTGTATGTATACATGTGCGCGCCCTGTGTATGTAAACATGTGCGCTCCTTGTGTATGTATACATGTGTGCGCCCTGTGTATGTATACTTGTGCGCGCCCTGTGTATGTATACATGTGCGCTCCTTGTGTATGTATACATGTGCGCTCCTTGTGTATGTATACATGTGCGCTCCTTGTGTATGTATACATGTGCGCGCCCTGTGTATGTATACATGTGCGCGCCCTGTGTATGTATACATGTGCGCTCCTTGTGTATGTATACATGTGCGCGCCCTGTGTATGTATACATGTGCGCGCCCTGTGTATGTATACATGTGCGCTCCTTGTGTATGTATACATGTGTGCGCCCTGTGTATGTATACATGTGCGCGCCCTGTGTATGTATACATGTGCGCTCCTTGTGTATGTATACATGTGCGCGCCCTGTGTATGTATACATGTGCGCGCCCTGTGTATGTATACATGTGCGCGCCCTGTGTATGTATACATGTGCGCGCCCTGTGTATGTATACATGTGCGCGCCCTGTGTATGTATACATGTGCGCGCCCTGTGTATGTATACATGTGCGCGCCCTGTGTATGCATACATGTGCGCTCCTTGTGTATGTATACATGTGCGCTCCTTGTGTATGCATACATGTGCGCTCCTTGTGTATGTATACATGTGCGCTCCTTGTGTATGTATACATGTGCGCGCCATGTGTATGTATACATGTGCGCGCCCTGTGTATGTATACATGTGTGCGCCCTGTGTATGTATACATGTGTGCGCCCTGTGTATGTATACATGTTCCCGCCCTGTGTATGTATACATGTGCGCGCCCTGTGTATGTATACATGTGTGCGCCCTGTGTATGTATACATGTGCGCTCCTTGTGTATGTATACATGTGCGCTCCTTGTGTATGTATACATGTGCACGCCCTGTGTATGTATACATGTGCGCTCCTTGTGTATGTATACATGTGCGCGCCCTGTGTATGTATACATGTGCGCTCCTTGTGTATGTATACATGTGCGCTCCTTGTGTATGTATACATGTGCGCTCCTTGTGTATGTATACATGTGCGCTCCTTGTGTATGTATACATGTGCGCTCCTTGTGTATGTATACATGTGCGCTCCTTGTGTATGTATACATGTGCGCGCCCTGTGTATGTATACATGTGTGCGCCCTGTGTATGTATACATGTGCGCGCCCTGTGTATGTATACATGTGCGCGCCCTGTGTATGTATACATGTGCGCGCCCTGTGTATGTATACATGTGCGCGCCCTGTGTATGTATACATGTGCGCGCCCTGTGTATGTATACATGTGCGCGCCTTGTGTATGTATACATGTGCGCGCCCTGTGTATGTATACATGTGCGCGCCCTGTGTATGTATACATGTGTGCGCCCTGTGTATGTATACATGTGCGCGCCCTGTGTATGTATACATGTGCGCTCCTTGTGTATGTATACATGTGCGCGCCCTGTGTATGTATACATGTGCGCGCCCTGTGTATGTATACATGTGCGCGCCCTGTGTATGTATACATGTGCGCTCCTTGTGTATGTATACATGTGCGCTCCTTGTGTATGTATACATGTGCGCTCCTTGTGTATGTATACATGTGCGCGCCCTGTGTATGTATACATGTGCGCGCCCTGTGTATGTATACATGTGTGCGCCCTGTGTATGTATACATGTGTGCGCCCTGTGTATGTATACATGTGCGCGCCCTGTGTATGTATACATGTGCGCGCCCTGTGTATGTATACATGTGCGCTCCTTGTGTATGTATACATGTGCGCTCCTTGTGTATGTATACATGTGTGCGCCCTGTGTATGTATACATGTGCGCGCCCTGTGTATGTATACATGTGCGCTCCTTGTGTATGTATACATGTGTGCGCCCTGTGTATGTATACATGTGCGCGTCCTGTGTATGTATACATGTGCGCTCCTTGTGTATGTATACATGTGCGCGCCCTGTGTATGTATACATGTGCGCGCCCTGTGTATGTATACATGTGCGCTCCTTGTGTATGTATACATGTGCGCTCCTTGTGTATGTATACATGTGCGCTCCTTGTGTATGTATACATGTGCGCGCCCTGTGTATGTATACATGTGCGCGCCCTGTGTATGTATACATGTGCGCGCCCTGTGTATGTATACATGTGCGCGCCCTGTGTATGTATACATGTGCGCGCCCTGTGTATGTATACATGTGCGCGCCCTGTGTATGTATACATGTGCGCTCCTTGTGTATATATACATGTGCGCTCCTTGTGTATGTATACATGTGCGCTCCTTGTGTATGTATACATGTGCGCTCCTTGTGTATGTATACATGTGCGCTCCTTGTGTATGTATACATGTGCGCGCCCTGTGTATGTATACATGTGCGCGCCCTGTGTATGTATACATGTGAGCTCCTTGTGTATGTATACATGTGTGCGCCCTGTGTATGCATACATGTGCGCTCCTTGTGTATGTATACATGTGCGCGCCCTGTGTATGTATACATGTGCGCGCCCTGTGTATGTATACATGTGCGCTCCTTGTGTATGTATACATGTGCGCTCCTTGTGTATGTATACATGTGCACGCCCTGTGTATGTATACATGTGCGCTCCTTGTGTATGTATACATGTGCGCGCCCTGTGTATGTATACATGTGCGCGCCCTGTGTATGTATACATGTGCGCGCCCTGTGTATGTATACATGTGCGCTCCTTGTGTATGTATACATGTGCGCGCCCTGTGTATGTATACATGTGCGCTCCTTGTGTATGCATACATGTGCGCGCCCTGTGTATGTATACATGTGCGCGCCCTGTGTATGTATACATGTGCGCTCCTTGTGTATGTATACATGTGCGCTCCTTGTGTATGTATATATGTGCGCTCCTTGTGTATGTATACATGTGCGCTCCTTGTGTATGTATACATGTGCGCTCCTTGTGTATGTATACATGTGCGCTCCTTGTGTATGTATACATGTGCGCTCCTTGTGTATGTATACATGTGCGCTCCTTGTGTATGTATACATGTGCGCGCCTTGTGTATGTATACATGTGCGCTCCTTGTGTATGTATACATGTGCGCTCCTTGTGTATGTATACATGTGCGCTCCTTGTGTATGTATACATGTGCGCGCCCTGTGTATGTATACATGTGCCCTCCCTGTGTATGTATACATGTGCGCTCCTTGTGTATGTATACATGTGCGCTCCTTGTGTATGTATACATGTGCACTCCTTGTGTATGTATACATGTGCGCTCCTTGTGTATGTATACATGTGCGCTCCTTGTGTATGTATACATGTGCGCGCCCTGTGTTTGCATACATGTGCGCTCCTTGTGTATGTATACATGTGCGCGCCATGTGTATGTATACATGTGCGCGCCCTGTGTATGTATACATGTGTGCGCCCTGTGTATGTATACATGTGTGCGCACTGTGTATGTATACATGTGCGCGCCCTGTGTATGTATACATGTGCGCGCCCTGTGTATGTATACATGTGTGCGCCCTGTGTATGTATACATGTGCGCTCCTTGTGTATGTATATATGTGCGCTCCTTGTGTATGTATACATGTGCGCTCCTTGTGTATGTATACATGTGCGCGCCCTGTGTATGTATACATGTGCGCGCCCTGTGTATGTATACATGTGTGCGCCCTGTGTATGTATACATGTGTGCTCCTTGTGTATGTATACATGTGCGCGCCTTGTGTATGTATACATGTGCGCTCCTTGTGTATGTATACATGTGCGCGCCCTGTGTATGTATACATGTGCGCTCCTTGTGTATGTATACATGTGCGCGCCCTGTGTATGTATACATGTGCGCTCCTTGTGTATGTATACATGTGTGCGCCCTGTGTATGTATACATGTGCGCGCCCTGTGTATGTATACATGTGCGCGCCCTGTGTATGTATACATGTGCGCGCCCTGTGTATGTATACATGTGCGCGCCCTGTGTATGTATACATGTGCGCGCCCTGTGTATGTATACATGTGTGCGCCCTGTGTATGTATACATGTGCGCGCCCTGTGTATGTATACATGTGCGCGCCCTGTGTATGTATACATGTGTGCGCCCTGAGTATGTATACATGTGCGCGCCCTGTGTATGTATACATGTGCGCGCCCTGTGTATGTATACATGTGCGCTCCTTGTGTATGTATACATGTGCGCGCCCTGTGTATGTATACATGTGCGCGCCCTGTGTATGTATACATGTGCGCGCCCTGTGTATGTATACATGTGCGCGCCCTGTGTATGTATACATGTGCGCGCCCTGTGTATGTATACATGTGCGCGCCCTGTGTATGTATACATGTGCGCTCCTTGTGTATGTACACATGTGCGCGCCCTGTGTATGTATACATGTGCGCTCCTTGTGTATGTATACATGTGTGCGCCCTGTGTATGTATACATGTGCGCGCCCTGTGTATGTATACATGTGCGCTCCTTGTGTATGTATACATGTGTGCGCCCTGTGTATGTATACATGTGCGCGCCCTGTGTATGTATACATGTGCGCGCACTGTGTATGTATACATGTGCGCGCCCTGTGTATGTATACATGTGCGCGCCCTGTGTATGTATACATGTGCGCGCCCTGTATATGTATACATGTGCGCTCCTTGTGTATGTATACATGTGCGCTCCTTGTGTATGTATACATGTGCACGCCCTGTGTATGTATACATGTGCGCTCCTTGTGTATGTATACATGTGCGCTCCTTGTGTATGTATACATGTGCGCGCCCTGTGTATGTATACATGTGCGCGCCCTGTATATGTATACATGTGCACTCCTTGTGTATGTATACATGTGCGCTCCTTGTGTATGTATACATGTGCGCTCCTTGTGTATGTATACATGTGCGCTCCTTGTGTATGTACACATGTGCGCGCCCTGTGTATGTATACATGTGCGCTCCTTGTGTATGTATACATGTGCGCGCCCTGTGTATGTATACATGTGCGCGCCCTGTGTATGTATACATGTGCGCTCCTTGTGTATGTATACATGTGCGCGCCCTGTGTATGTATACATGTGCGCGCCCTGTATATGTATACATGTGCACTCCTTGTGTATGTATACATGTGCGCTCCTTGTGTATGTATACATGTGCGCTCCTTGTGTATGTATACATGTGCGCTCCTTGTGTATGTACACATGTGCGCGCCCTGTGTATGTATACATGTGCGCGCCCTGTATATGTATACATGTGCACTCCTTGTGTATGTATACATGTGCGCTCCTTGTGTATGTATACATGTGCGCTCCTTGTGTATGTATACATGTGCGCTCCTTGTGTATGTATACATGTGCGCTCCTTGTGTATGTATACATGTGCGCTCCTTGTGTATGTATACATGTGCGCTCCTTGTGTATGTATACATGTGCGCGCCCTGTGTATGTATACATGTGCGCTCCTTGTGTATGTATACATGTGCGCTCCTTGTGTATGTATACATGTGCGCGCCCTGTGTATGTATACATGTGCGCTCCTTGTGTATGTATACATGTGTGCGCCCTGTGTATGTATACATGTGCGCGCCCTGTGTATGTATACATGTGCGCTCCTTGTGTATGTATACATGTGTGCGCCCTGTGTATGTATACATGTGTGCGCCCTGTGTATGTATACATGTGCGCGCCCTGTGTATGTATACATGTGCGCGCCCTGTGTATGTATACATGTGTGCGCCCTGTGTATGTATACATGTGCGCTCCTTGTGTATGTATACATGTGCGCGCCCTGTGTATGTATACATGTGCGCGCCCTGTGTATGTATACATGTGTGCGCCCTGTGTATGTATACATGTGCGCTCCTTGTGTATGTATACATGTGTGCGCCCTGTGTATGTATACATGTGCGCGCCCTGTGTATGTATACATGTGCGCTCCTTGTGTATGTATACATGTGTGCGCCCTGTGTATGTATACATGTGCGCGCCCTGTGTATGTATACATGTGCGCGCACTGTGTATGTATACATGTGCGCGCCCTGTGTATGTATACATGTGCGCGCCCTGTGTATGTATACATGTGCGCGCCCTGTATATGTATACATGTGCGCTCCTTGTGTATGTATACATGTGCGCTCCTTGTGTATGTATACATGTGCACGCCCTGTGTATGTATACATGTGCGCTCCTTGTGTATGTATACATGTGCGCTCCTTGTGTATGTATACATGTGCGCGCCCTGTGTATGTATACATGTGCGCGCCCTGTATATGTATACATGTGCACTCCTTGTGTATGTATACATGTGCGCTCCTTGTGTATGTATACATGTGCGCTCCTTGTGTATGTATACATGTGCGCTCCTTGTGTATGTACACATGTGCGCGCCCTGTGTATGTATACATGTGCGCTCCTTGTGTATGTATACATGTGTGCGCCCTGTGTATGTATACATGTGCGCGCCCTGTGTATGTATACATGTGCGCTCCTTGTGTATGTATACATGTGCGCTCCTTGTGTATGTATACATGTGCGCGCCCTGTGTATGTATACATGTGCGCGCCCTGTATATGTATACATGTGCACTCCTTGTGTATGTATACATGTGCGCTCCTTGTGTATGTATACATGTGCGCTCCTTGTGTATGTATACATGTGCGCTCCTTGTGTATGTACACATGTGCGCGCCCTGTGTATGTATACATGTGCGCGCCCTGTATATGTATACATGTGCACTCCTTGTGTATGTATACATGTGCGCTCCTTGTGTATGTATACATGTGCGCTCCTTGTGTATGTATACATGTGCGCTCCTTGTGTATGTATACATGTGCGCGCCCTGTGTATGTATACATGTGCGCTCCTTGTGTATGTATACATGTGCGCTCCTTGTGTATGTATACATGTGCGCGCCCTGTGTATGTATACATGTGCGCTCCTTGTGTATGTATACATGTGTGCGCCCTGTGTATGTATACATGTGTGCGCCCTGTGTATGTATACATGTGCGCTCCTTGTGTATGTATACATGTGTGCGCCCTGTGTATGTATACATGTGTGCGCCCTGTGTATGTATACATGTGCGCGCCCTGTGTATGTATACATGTGCGCGCCCTGTGTATGTATACATGTGTGCGCCCTGTGTATGTATACATGTGCGCTCCTTGTGTATGTATACATGTGCGCGCCCTGTGTATGTATACATGTGCGCTCCTTGTGTATGTATACATGTGCGCTCCTTGTGTATGTATACATGTGCGCGCCCTGTGTATGTATACATGTGCGCGCAATGTGTATGTATACATGTGCGCGCCCTGTGTATGTATACATGTGCGCGCCCTGTGTATGTATACATGTGCGCGCCCTGTGTATGTATACATGTGCGCGCCCTGTGTATGTATACATGTGCGCACCTTGTGTATGTATACATGTGCGCTCCTTGTGTATGTATACATGTGCGCGCCCTGTGTATGTATACATGTGCGCTCCTTGTGTATGTATACATGTGCGCGCCCTGTGTATGTATACATGTGCGCGCCCTGTGTATGTATACATGTGCGCTCCTTGTGTATGTATACATGTGCGCTCCTTGTGTATGTATACATGTGCGCTCCTTGTGTATGTATACATGTGCGCTCCTTGTGTATGTATACATGTGCGCTCCTTGTGTATGTATACATGTGCGCTCCTTGTGTATGTATACATATGAGCTCCTTGTGTATGTATACATGTGTGCGCCCTGTGTATGTATACATGTGCGCGCCCTGTGTATGTATACATGTGCGCTCCTTGTGTATGTATACATGTGTGCGCCCTGTGTATGTATACATGTGCGCTCCTTGTGTATGTATACATGTGCGCTCCTTGTATATGTATACATGTGCGCGCCCTGTGTATGTATACATGTGAGCTCCTTGTGTATGTATACATGTGCGCTCCTTGTGTATGTATACATGTGCGCTCCTTGTGTATGTATACATGTGCGCTCCTTGTGTATGTATACATGTGTGCTCCTTGTGTATGTATACATGTGCGCGCCCTGTGTATGTATACATGTGCGCGCCCTGTGTATGTATACATGTGCGCGCCCTGTGTATGTATACATGTGCGCGCCCTGTGTATGTATACATGTGCGCGCCCTGTGTATGTATACATGTGCGCTCCTTGTGTATGTATACATGTGCGCGCCCTGTGTATGTATACATGTGCGCCCTGTGTATGTATACATGTGCGCTCCTTGTGTATGTATACATGTGCGCGCCCTGTGTATGTATACATGTGCGCTCCTTGTGTATGTATACATGTGCGCGCCCTGTGTATGTATACATGTGCGCGCCCTGTGTATGTATACATGTGCGCTCCTTGTGTATGTATACATGTGCGCTCCTTGTGTATGTATACATGTGCGCGCCCTGTGTATGGATACATGTGCGCTCCTTGTGTATGTATACATGTGCGTGCCCTGTGTATGTATACATGTGCGCTCCTTGTGTATGTATACATGTGCGCTCCTTGTGTATGTATACATGTGCGCTCCTTGTGTATGTATACATGTGCGCGCCCTGTGTAAGTATACATGTGCGCTCCTTGTGTATGTATACATGTGCGCGCCCTGTGTATGTATACATGTGCGCGCCCTGTGTATGTATACATGTGCGCTCCTTGTGTATGTATACATGTGCGCGCCCTGTGTATGTATACATGTGCGCGCCCTGTGTATGTATACATGTGCGCGCCCTGTGTATGTATACATGTGCGCGCCCTGTGTATGTATACATGTGCGCGCCCTGTGTATGTATACATGTGAGCTCCTTGTGTATGTATACATGTGCGCTCCTTGTGTATGTATACATGTGCGCTTCTTGTGTATGTATACATGTGCGCTCCTTGTGTATGTATACATGTGTGCTCCTTGTGTATGTATACATGTGCGCTCCTTGTGTATGTATACATGTGCGCTCCTTGTGTATGTATACATGTGCGCTTCTTGTGTATGTATACATGTGCGCTCCTTGTGTATGTATACATGTGCGCTCCTTGTGTATGTATACATGTGCGCTCCTTGTGTATGTATACATGTGCGCTTCTTGTGTATGTATACATGTGCGCTCCTTGTGTATGTATACATGTGCGCGCCCTGTGTATGTATAGATGTGCGCTCCTTGTGTATGTATACATGTGCGCTCCTTGTGTATGTATACATGTGCGCGCCTTGTGTATGTATACATGTGCGCTCCTTGTGTATGTATACATGTGCGCGCCTTGTGTATGTATACATGTGCGCTCCCTGTGTATGTATACATGTGCGCTCCTTGTGTATGTATACATGTGCGCGCCCTGTGTATGTATATATGTGCGCGCCCTGTGTATGTATACATGTGCGCGCCCTGTGTATGTATACATGTGCGCGCCCTGTGTATGTATACATGTGCGCTCCTTGTGTATGTATACATGTGCGCGCCCTGTGTATGTATACATGTGTGCGCCCTGTGTATGTATACATGTGCGCGCCCTGTGTATGTATACATGTGCGCGCCCTGTGTATGAATACATGTGCCCTCCCTGTGTATGTATACATGTGCGCTCCTTGTGTATGTATACATGTGCGCTCCTTGTGTATGTATACATGTGCGCTCCCTGTGTATGTATACATGTGCGCGCCCTGTGTATGTATACATGTGCGCTCCTTGTGTATGTATACATGTGCGCTCCTTGTGTATGTATACATGTGCGCGCCCTGTGTATGTATACATGTGCGCTCCTTGTGTATGTATACATGTGCGCGCCTTGTGTATGTATACATGTGCGCTCCTTGTGTATGTATACATGTGCGCTCCTTGTGTATGTATACATGTGCGCGCCTTGTGTATGTATACATGTGCGCTCCCTGTGTATGTATACATGTGCGCTCCCTGTGTATGTATACATGTGCGCTCCTTGTGTATGTATACATCTGCGCGCCTGTGTATGTATACATGTGCGCTCCTTGTGTATGTATACATGTGCGCGCCCTGTGTATGTATACATGTGCGCTCCTTGTGTATGTATACATGTGCGCGCCCTGTGTATGTATACATGTGCGCTACTTGTGTATGTATACATGTGCGCTCCTTGTGTATGTATACATGTGCGCGCCTTGTGTATGTATACATGTGCGCTCCCTGTGTATGTATACATGTGCGCGCCCTGTGTATGTATACATGTGCGCGCCCTGTGTATGTATACATCTGCGCGCCCTGTGTATGTATACATGTGCGCTCCTTGTGTATGTATACATGTGCGCGCCCTGTGTATGTATACATGTGCGCTCCTTGTGTATGTATACATGTGCGCGCCCTGTGTATGTATACATGTGCGCGCACTGTGTATGTATACATGTGCGCTCCTTGTGTATGTATACATGTGCGCGCCCTGTGTATGTATACATGTGCGCGCCCTGTGTATGTATACATGTGCGCGCCCTGTGTATGTATACATGTGCGCTCCTTGTGTATGTATACATGTGCGCTCCTTGTGTATGTATACATGTGAGCTCCTTGTGTATGTATACATGTGCGCGCCCTGTGTATGTATACATGTGCGCTTCTTGTGTATGTATACATGTGCGCTCCTTGTGTATGTATACATGTGAGCTCCTTGTGTATGTATACATGTGAGCTCCTTGTGTATGTATACATGTGAGCTCCTTGTGTATGTATACATGTGAGCTCCTTGTGTATGTATACATGTGAGCTCCTTGTGTATGTATACATGTGCGCGCCCTGTGTATGTATACATGTGCGCTTCTTGTGTATGTATACATGTGTGCGCCCTGTGTATGTATACATGTGCGCGCCTTGTGTATGTATACATGTGCGCTCCTTGTGTATGTATACATGTGCGCGCCCTGTGTATGTATACATGTGCGCGCCTTGTGTATGTATACATGTGCGCTCCTTGTGTATGTATACATGTGAGCTCCTTGTGTATGTATACATGTGCGCGCCCTGTGTAAGTATACATGTGCGCGCCCTGTGTATGTATACATGTGCGCGCCCTGTGTATGTATACATGTGCGCTCCTTGTGTATGTATACATGTGCGCTCCTTGTGTATGTATACATGTGCGCGCCCTGTGTATGTATACATGTGCGCGCCTTGTGTATGTATACATGTGCGCTCCTTGTGTATGTATACATGTGAGCTCCTTGTGTATGTATACATGTGCGCGCCCTGTGTAAGTATACATGTGCGCGCCCTGTGTATGTATACATGTGCGCGCCCTGTGTATGTATACATGTGCGCTCCTTGTGTATGTATACATGTGCGCTCCTTGTGTATGTATACATGTGCGCTCCTTGTGTATGTATACATGTGCGCGCCCTGTGTATGTATACATGTGCGCGCCTTGTGTATGTATACATGTGCGCTCCTTGTGTATGTATACATGTGCGCTCCTTGTGTATGTATACATGTGCGCGCCCTGTGTATGTATACATGTGCGCGCCTTGTGTATGTATACATGTGCGCTCCTTGTGTATGTATACATGTGAGCTCCTTGTGTATGTATACATGTGCGCGCCCTGTGTAAGTATACATGTGCGCGCCCTGTGTATGTATACATGTGTGCGCCCTGTGTATGTATACATGTGCGCGCCTTGTGTATGTATACATGTGCGCTTCTTGTGTATGTATACATGTGCGCGCCCTGTGTATGTATACATGTGCGCGCCTTGTGTATGTATACATGTGCGCTCCTTGTGTATGTATACATGTGAGCTCCTTGTGTATGTATACATGTGCGCGCCCTGTGTAAGTATACATGTGCGCGCCCTGTGTATGTATACATGTGCGCGCCCTGTGTATGTATACATGTGCGCGCCCTGTGTATGTATACATGTGCGCGCCCTGTGTATGTATACATGTGCGCTCCTTGTGTATGTATACATGTGCGCGCCCTGTGTATGTATACATGTGTGCGCCCTGTGTATGTATACATGTGCGCGCCCTGTGTATGTATACATGTGCGCGCCCTGTGTATGTATACATGTGCGCGCCCTGTGTATGTATACATGTGCGCTCCTTGTGTATGTATACATGTGCGCGCCCTGTGTATGTATACATGTGCCCTCCCTGTGTATGTATACATGTGCGCTCCTTGTGTATGTATACATGTGCGCGCCCTGTGTATGTATACATGTGCGCTCCTTGTGTATGTATACATGTGAGCGCCCTGTGTATGTATACATGTGCGCGCCCTGTGTATGTATACATGTGCGCGCCCTGTGTATGTATACATGTGCCCTCCCTGTGTATGTATACATGTGCGCTCCTTGTGTATGTATACATGTGCGCTCCTTGTGTATGTATACATGTGTGCGCCCTGTGTATGTATACATGTGCGCTCCTTGTGTATGTATACATGTGAGCGCCCTGTGTATGTATACATGTGCGCGCCCTGTGTTTGTATACATGTGTGCGCCCTGTGTATGTATACATGTGCGCTCCTTGTGTATGTATACATGTGCGCGCCCTGTGTATGTATACATGTGCGCGCCCTGTGTATGTATACATGTGCGCTCCTTGTGTATGTATACATGTGCGCGCCCTGTGTATGTATACATGTGCGCTCCCTGTGTATGTATACATGTGCGCGCCCTGTGTATGTATACATGTGCGCGCCCTGTGTATGTATACATGTGCGCGCCCTGTGTATGTATACATGTGCGCTTCTTGTGTATGTATACATGTGCGCTCCTTGTGTATGTATACATGTGTGCGCCCTGTGTATGTATACATGTGCGCTCCCTGTGTATGTATACATGTGCGCTCCTTGTGTATGTATACATGTGCGCTCCTTGTGTATGTATACATGTGCGCGCCCTGTGTATGTATACATGTGCGCTCCTTGTGTATGTATACATGTGCGCGCCTTGTGTATGTATACATGTGCGCTCCTTGTGTATGTATACATGTGCGCTCCTTGTGTATGTATACATGTGCGCGCCTTGTGTATGTATACATGTGCGCTCCCTGTGTATGTATACATGTGCGCGCCACGTGTATGTATACATATGCGCTCCTTGTGTATGTATACATGTGCGCTCCTTGTGTATGTATACATGTGTGCGCCCTGTGTATGTATACATGTGCGCGCCCTGTGTATGTATACATGTGCGCTCCTTGTGTATGTATACATGTGCGCTCCTTGTGTATGTATACATGTGCGCGCCCTGTGTAAGTATACATGTGCGCTCCTTGTGTATGTATACATGTGCGCGCCCTGTGTATGTATACATGTGCGCGCCCTGTGTATGTATACATGTGCGCGCCCTGTGTATGTATACATGTGCGCTCCTTGTGTATGTATACATGTGCGCTCCTTGTGTATGTATACATGTGCGCTCCTTGTGTATGTATACATGTGCGCTCCCTGTGTATGTATACATGTGCGCTCCTTGTGTATGTATACATGTGCGCTCCTTGTGTATGTATACATGTGCACGCCCTGTGTATGTATACATGTGCGCGCCCTGTGTATGTATACATGTGCGCTCCTTCTGTATGTATACATGTGCGCTCCTTGTGTATGTATACATGTGCGCGCCCTGTGTATGTATACATGTGCGCTCCTTCTGTATGTATACATGTGCGCTCCTTGTGTATGTATACATGTGCGCGCCCTGTGTATGTATACATGTGCGCGCCCTGTGTATGTATACATGTGCGCTTCTTGTGTATGTATACATGTGCGCTCCCTGTGTATGTATACATGTGCGCGCCCTGTGTATGTATACATGTGCGCGCCCTGTGTATGTATACATGTGCGCTCCTTGTGTATGTATACATGTGCGCGCCCTGTGTATGTATACATGTGCGCGCCCTGTGTATGTATACATGTGCGCGCCCTGTGTATGTATACATGTGCGCTCCTTGTGTATGTATACATGTGCGCGCCCTGTGTATGTATACATGTGCGCTCCTTGTGTATGTATACATGTGCGCTCCTTGTGTATGTATACATGTGCGCTCCTTGTGTATGTATACATGTGCGCGCCCTGTGTATGTATACATGTGCGCTCCTTGTGTATGTATACATGTGCGCGCTCTGTGTATGTATACATGTGCGCTCCTTGTGTATGTATACATGTGCGCGCCCTGTGTATGTATACATGTGCGCGCCCTGTGTATGTATACATGTGCGCTCCTTGTGTATGTATACATGTGCGCTCCTTGTGTATGTATACATGTGCGCGCCCTGTGTATGTATACATGTGCGCGCACTGTGTATGTATACATGTGCGCTCCCTGTGTATGTATACATGTGCGCTCCTTGTGTATGTATACATGTGCGCGCCCTGTGTATGTATACATGTGCGCTCCTTGTGTATGTATACATGTGCGCGCCTGTGTATGTATACATGTGCGCTCCTTGTGTATGTATACATGTGCGCGCCCTGTGTATGTATACATGTGCGCTCCTTGTGTATGTATACATGTGCGCTCCTTGTGTATGTATACATGTGCGCGCCTTGTGTATGTATACATGTGCGCTCCCTGTGTATGTATACATGTGCGCGCCCTGTGTATGTATACATGTGCGCGCCCTGTGTATGTATACATCTGCGCGCCCTGTGTATGTATACATGTGCGCTCCTTGTGTATGTATACATGTGCGCGCCCTGTGTATGTATACATGTGCGCTC